>NW_022985202.1:508654-572909 GCF_010093535.1 Lindgomyces ingoldianus
GCCTCATCCTCACATGCCTCATCCAGCCGTTCTGCCACCCAGATATATCATGCTGCCTCATCCCGACGCTTAGAGAAGGCCCGCATGGCCTCACCTGGCCCATCTAGGCCGTCCTCGCGTGAAGCAACTCCTTTAAAGCATATGCAAGATACCCGGGCTAAGGAGCACCTAAATAATGCCCGCTATAACGTCAGAATTGCCTTTAAGATTAACATTGCCCTTAATTTCCTATTAATCCTAGCAACTTTATGTGAGTGCGAGCAGTGCTTCTTATAGGCTAAGAAGACTATTATAATAAGGAGGAATTAACTATTAGCGTTAATAATAGAGGAATTAGTTACATAACATTGCTGTTACTAGTAAGATTAACAACTGTAGATCTTATAAGGGGTATTATAACTTCCTAATTAGGTATAGTCTTTAGCTTTAGCGCAATTACTTCATAATACTTCAGTTACTGTATCCGAACCGTACACCAACGTCATCTCTCCCGTACAGTTAGTTAGTAACAGCCGACTCTTCCGTAACTGTACTATACAACCTCCAAAAGGCTCCGTAACTAACGGTTGGACACACTGGCTACGCCGCTTCACCCACGCCCTTAATAACTACTAAAATAGTATTGTTCTTCTCGGACTTGTCTTTCCCCATTTCGGGCTTTGCAGTAATACTCGGAGTGCGCTTAATTTCAATTTCTCTCTCAGCAATCCAGAAGGGGCCGGGCGTGCGAAAGGCCAAGTCCTTCATCCAGTTGAAATGGGCACAGCCCGGGCATTGAATTCTGCTTACTTACCCCACGCAATACAAGGACTTCGTGTCCATGACGTTGAGAGAAATTCCTTTTCGCTAAATTTAACGCATTTGTATTTGATACTGTCTTGGAGGTATGTCAGCAGATCGTATTGTGCTGCATTTGGAAGGAAGAGAGCATATTCTGAGGATTCAGGGGTGTCCTACGCTGGCTGGGTGAGCGTACACCCTTGGCCACCTTTCCTAGGGTTCTGCGCCGGTTATGTAGATATGCCCTCTTCATTTCGTACACTGGAGATGCGCATTGATTTTTGCAGCCTCCTTATTTTCCTCATCTGATGACCAAGTGTGGAAGACCGCCTCTTCGTTTGACTCTGAACTCCAATGGTAGTAGGCAGATCTCGTCACAAATAGTCTTATTTTTTTTTGGCTTTCGCATTGATTATAAAAACGGCTGACCCATGCGTACACTTCCTACCGCCCAAGGACGCCAACCGTGCCCGCGATGGGTGCAATTGCATAGGAGGGGTAGTACTGGTTGATAGTCATTGAATCCCTTGAGAAATTTCAGGATGTGGAACACTACTTGCAAATTTGATAGAAATAGATGGAATACTGGTGATATTGCCCTGAAAGGGTTGCGAAGCATCACCCTCAAGCGATGATTTAAGTCGGAGTTCGTCGCCCTCATTGGGCGGTGCTTCTCGGGGGCTTAGGACGTGGGTGGTATCTATTATTTTCGCCCCGAGAGGTTCAAAACTTTATGTCTCTAGCGATGGTTCATCTTGGCTACTTGGAGTCCCTAGACATTGGTTTCGTTTCCATCCATAGTCATAGCGGCGGTGAAGAGCTCTCGAACCGAGCCCATTACCCGCATCAATGCTTTTCGCTTGAATGGAATATCTGAAAATTGGATATTGAACGTAATATTTGTTGTCCCAGCCTTGGCAGCAGCGCACAACTCATAAAGTGGCCCGCACAGATTTCCTCCTGGTACTGCAGTCACTTCCTCAATCAGCGTGCCCAATAGGCCGTACTACTGACAGTACTGAGTACGGTGTACGGTTGATTTAGACTGTACGAACGTACAGCAATCTTCTGTTAGTGCGTACAATAGCTGTTGCCCTAAGTACTGTCTGTAGTACAGTGTACAGTTAGCATTTTAGAATAGCTTGTAAGGCTTAATTTAGTGTTTTAAAAAGCCCTTGCTAGAGAAGCTGCTATAAAGGGCTAATTAGTAGAAAATCTTATGTGTAACACTAATTTAGCTGCTTAAAGGAGACTTTGTCTACTTATCTAAATAGTATAGCTTATTAAAATTAGAATAATGCTTATTACTAACTACTTTTTATTATAAAATTACTTATCTACACGCTTTATAGCTTTATAGGCCTTATTAAGTTAATCTAGTGTTGCTGTTATACACTTTATAAAGTCTTAAAGGCTTAAAAAATTAAAAGTAATTTATAATACTTTTACTAGCTTATTTTATAAGGCTACACTACTTACTAGTAATAAGTAATTAAAAAAGTACTTAGAAAAGTGTAATTATAATACTAGCACTAAGTTTAAGATTAACTAAAGTAATATATAGCTATTAGATTTAAAAGAGGCTCTACTAGCTATGTAATTAAGTTACTAGGTAAAAAATAAAAAAATAATAAAAAGTAACTATAAAGTCTTAAAAGTGTAGCTTTATAAAGCAGATTTAATGCTATATAAGAAGTAAAGTAAAGTTATACACCTTTAGCTCTACTATTAGTGCTATAAGCAACATTATAAAGGCGCTGTAAAAGTAGTTAATAGTTATAACTATATAGTAAAGCATTTATAAAAAAAGTATAAAGTTAATATTAATAAAAAGCTTTTACTTAATAGCTCTTAAGCTTCTTAGCACTTATAAAAGGCAGCTAAAGTAGGAGTAGTAGGCTTGTTACACAGGCTATCTTATATACCTTAGCAGGAAGGCCCTCTGCGCAGTGCCCTAGTAGATTAGGTTATAGTGCAGGATTAATTATTTAAAAACACTATTTTTATAAAAACTTAAGGCTTTATTAGCTAGAATTACATAAATCTTTTTACTACTTTTTTATAATTATACACTACACTTTCTACTAATATTTAGAATGTATTTATATAGTAGAAGTAAGAGATTTTAATAGTACTAAATTTAGCATTATTAAAAATTATGTTAAGTGTAGATATATAAAGTAGTAAAAATTACTTTTTGTTTCTTACAGTAGTAGCTTATTTTATTAGTAAGTATGCATAGGCTACTATTACTACTTTTCTACAACACTAACTCTGCTAAATGCTTTATATAAATAATAAAATCTTTTTATTAAATTTAAAAACCTTTATAGTAACTATACTAAAAGTGTGTAAGCTTTTAAAGTAGCTACTACTATTATTAAATATAATATTATGTTAAAATTTAGTTACTTTATTAGAGATAATATGTTAAATAATAATAATAAGCTTATTTAAAGCTTTAATAATTACCTAAATCTACTATATAAGCTTAACAGGCAGCACTAAATCTGCTGCGCTAGCCACACTATTTAGGTAGTTATAAAGGCTATTATATATAGTAAAGGTGTTACTAAATTTAAGCAGAAGCTTACTAGAGCTACTCTTTATAATTAATTTAAGCTATATAAAAAGCGCAGTATTATTAAGTGTCTTTATAATCTTATAAACAGCATCTTAGCCTTACATAAGCACATAAGGCTTTTTAACACTATATAAAAAGACCTAGCTAAAGAGGACCTTATTTAGGAGTTTAGTACACTTAATTTTGTACATAATAGTAGAGTACACTAGCACTTAGTATATTTTATGCTCCTACGCTGCTTTAAGCTTAAAGAGGTAATTAGCTACTTCTAAAAGCAATAAAAAGGCTTTTTTAATACTAAGAATAAAGCTTACTATACTAGATTTAACACCTTATTAGATCTTATAACTAAAGATAATTAGGATAAGATTAAGCGCTTTATAAGCTTTTTAAAAAAGTTTTATTAAATAATAAAAAAACTTAAAGGTAATAGCTTATTTAGCTTACTTTAGTAAATAATTATAAAGCTATAGTGCCTTTAAATTTACTTTAATTAGATAAGTAACACTTTTACTAATAAGCTTAGCTTTTTTTACTTTAAAAGTGCTGTCTAGTTTAGCTATTAGAAGCTTATAACCTACTAAAGTAAGCTAATTCTTAAGCCTTTAGCCTTATATTATGTAGTAGTAACTATACTTTATTTTTAGCTGTAATTACTATAGTTTTAAACCTACTAGCGCTATTATAAGGCCTAAATTAATAAAGTAACTTAGTTAATAAAGATAATCTTTACACAGTATGTAAATGCTAAAGATAAAAATAAAAATAAAAATAAAAATAAAGCTAAGGCTTTATTTTTAAAGCGTTATAAACTACTTAGTAGTAACTATTATAATATTAATTATAAAAACTGCCTTGCTGTTAACCTCTCTCTTATAATAAATAAGCGCTTATATAAGTGTAAAAGGCTATTAAATAAGCTATAATTCTACTATAACACTATACACCCTAATCTTTATAAGAATTACTTATTACTACATAAAGATTCTCTATAGTAGTAGCTTACTAGAGGTAAATTAAGCTATTTTATTTTTTATAAAATTGCTTTTAATTTCCTTACTATCCTAGCTATAAGCTATAAGTGTAAGAGGTGTTTTAGTGCTGCTAGCTATACTATAACTAATAATTATAACAACTTATTAGGTGTAATAATTAAGGCTATATAGCTGCAAAAGCACTAGATTAAACACTAAATAGTAAGAAGTAAGCTTCTAGCTCTAGCTGCTCACGTTACTAAAGAAAATAGCCTTATAGGGAGCTATTAGGCCTTTAACTCTACCTCTTCTATAGTATAGCGTATTAATAGTTATAATGTACATTAATTGTACAGTACTACCTGTACAGCTTATTTTAAACAGTGCGGTTACTGTCCGTACAGCTGCCTCTCCTCCTCACGACCGTACGTACGTACAGGCAATCTCGTCCGTACAGGCCTCAAAATCTCCTAATCGTACAGTAGTACGGACTGTTGGGCACGCTGTCCTCAATCCTTATAATAACGAAGAGCGCGGTGAGGTTTTGTTACCTCCTGTTATATGACATGAATCGACGTGCACATTTAAATTACCAGTAGAAATATTGCTGGTCTGTATTGGCTGCTGTCCCCGTTATAGTGTGCCCGTATATGGCTGCGTCGGGACTGCCTCTTACTGTCATATTGGCATCATGAGGAATGCGTGAAGGTTACGGAGGTTTCCACATGCTGAATAATTCCCTCATCGGAGAATATTGTCCACATGACCTAAGGGGGGCTCTCTCGATCGGTTTCTCTCTTCGGCCACGGCCGAATGCGGTCTACCAAGTCCTTTGCACGTGAGGCTGAATGGTTTGTTAACCACGACAAAATTATGAGATACCCCATCCGGATCCCAAAGAACCCCTGGAAGGCACAAGAATCCCTCCGTTCCCAGAATGGCATCAGGGTGCTTGTGCACTAGCTCTTTTACTGGGGCTGGATGCAACGCTTGATCATCCGAGAACATCAGTTTATCGAGGTCTCCCGAGGGTCTCCGAGAGGAAAACTTGTCTAAAGTCTCTGATATGATGGAGATCCATAATAATATTTGTATGTCCTGAGGTGGCTTTTGCGTAGGGGCTTACATCCTCCGGTTTGGGGTTGTGGTTTCTCTCGGCGGTGTGCGCTTCCAACACAGCCACATGTTCTCCGGGATCGGTTCTAGAATCTAATTTATCAGACAGTAATGAGGAAAGCTCTGGGACAAAGTCTCTCATATTAGCATCACTATCAGCGTTTGCGAAGCAGCTCCTGGTTATCAATGCCACCGAGGAAGCGCTCCAATGTTGCTGTGACGAGATTAGCTCTATTCCCACGGCATTGGGAGCCACGATCGAGAGATTCATCTTGACGACGCTGTGTTTATGCCCTGGCACAATCCGTGGGAGGAAGTCGGAGGTAGGCGAGAAGGTGTAGCTGATGGCGCACCGGGGTAGGAGTTTCCGGTTATTCCAGGTCTGAAAATATTCCCTGGATTGAAGTTGGAATGGGAAGAAGGCAGGGAGTCGTAGAGAGTGCGTTGAGACGGCGCGATTTATCTCACTTCAATGAGGAACCATGCAGTTAAAGCCGATGCTGGGCGAAAGAGATAGAGGATGACGGAGATAATGGAAGTCATTCTGCCTTCGATGAGAAGCCATTTCCTGCCTTGGGTATGTAGATAATTGATCCACAAGACTCCATACGAGATTCAATCCTCTGGGAGCAGCTACCAGAAGCGCGCTTCCGAAGAAGACAGCAATCCGAAATCCAAGTCCCCCTTGCATGTAGAGGAGATTGAGACCGAGCACCATTCCGGCGACGAATTCGGCTTCAAGTACCCCGAGTCAAAGTCGGATGGCCAACATTCTAGCGAAGTTCTTCGTGGCGGACTGGAGTGCACACGCCCTCCAACTGGTCGTCACTGCGAATCAATCGTCAGTTGCAGTTCTCTACATCTGTTTCATCGAATAATTACGCTTCGCTAGCGTACCTTTCCTCCTACAATTCTTCGTCATCATACCCAACGGCAAATGGCAAATTCAGAAACATTAGGCATTCCATCTGCTTTTGCATTGCCCAAATTACTATGTCCGCCGATTTGAATAATTACATCAGCATGAGGAACGGCGAGAGGGATAAGTCGAATTTGCGGACTATCGTATGTCGTTAGCAATGCGGTAGAAAATGGAGAGAAATGACGGTCGGAGGGATACCATCAGATCTCTCCGCGGCATAGTCGATGTACTCCGTCGCAAAGCCGACTTCTTAACCTTTCTCGGACTCGAACGTCATAGCTATAAAGCAGACCAGAAAGCCTTTTCACAATTGGCTGTCAGGCGGAGACTCGACGTCCCAGATGCAGTTCCTGAAACTTGCGACGAGTGATGAAGGTTGAAATGTTACACTACTGCAGCTCTGAAAGTAAAGTTCTGGGGGCAGGGAATTATCGAGACAACACATCCTCCCATTTAAAATTCTTCTTTTCCTAAGGAAGCTGACCCATCGATCTGGAGCCTATTCCATGACTCGCGAGCTAGGTTGGAAATGCGAACCGGACTATCGGTGATAGATAAATAGGTGTTCGGATCCGTAGTGAGATGGTAAAGTTAAAACTGCAGCAAAGTGGGGGAAGTGGCACCACCCACGATCGGCTAGGGTTAGCTCCGGTTGAGATGGGCATTTGTCCCGGCACCATGGGTTCTTTGAGCGGAGCACCAAGAGAATGGTTAGTGGAAGTGAAATTTAGGCAAGGCGAAAGGGACGAAGAAAATGGGGACAAAATTCTAGTGGGGAAGGATCTCGGAACTTGCACGGCAAACTTACCATAAATTTTATCTAGCGTCTTCGTTGAAGCAATTTAGATTTGGAATGCCCTTGTCTGGGTAGGGCGCAGTTGTTGGAAGAGTATGATGGCTGATCTAATATTGAGATTGATCAAATTATATTAGGTACTTACATCTTTTGAGTGTGGACATAGCAACACCGAAAACGCCAGTCGCATGCAATGGTCTATGTAGAAGAAAACAACAACCGCCCATCTCCGTCATATATCGCATAGAAATTGTTCATAATACTCATCCATCCACCTCACCGCGCTCAACCCACTCTCTCTACTCCCGTTCGGCCACCGTCGTAGTGTGCCGACATATCCATCAGGCCTGACATTGAGAACGACCACTTCATCTTCGTCCAAACCATCTAGCCACTTGTCCAGACATTTCTGCTTGCGGGTATCTTTATCCGGGCAATCGTCCAGGTAGAAAGTCCATCTCGAATCTCGTAGAGTCGCTGGAAGATCTTCAATCTCGATCTCATATCGTGGCATATCCGTGACCAATGCATACGTGAAAACACCGCTCACTGGGGTGTACCGCTCCGGACACACAAACTCGTCATGTGGTGCGGCTAATGGCGGCTGAATGGTGTATGACGCGTTTCCAGCTAGGGTAACTCGTCCGACATAGCATGACATAGACTGATGCATGTTACACACAGCATCTAAGAATGGCTTTGCAACGTGCACGTCGCGGCAAAAGAAATAAATGCGGAACTGCCCTAGTGCCGGAATGTCGGTCTGGATGTCGACAGGGTTGGCGTCGATGAAACGCGTGACCTTGGCTGGAGGAAGTAGGTATCCTGGTCTAAGCTGTCCCAGGCCGTGGCCTTTGGATGGAATGTTCAAGACGTTGTAGTCGTAGTTGACGCCATACCCTGAGATGAAGGCCTGGTGCTTCACGAAGTTCGCTGCCAGGGCCTCGGGGTCGCCGGCCGCAAAGGCATTGGCGTGCTCGAAATCGAAATTGACTAGATCTTCTGCAATCTTCTTGCGCTCCAGCTCGTACGTTGCGAGGAGGGCTGGCTTGGCGAGACCGCGAACAGCAAAGTTGAGCTTCCAGGCGAGGTTCCAGGCGTCATGCATTGAAGTGTTCATTCCTTGGGCAGCTTTGGGCGAGTGGGTATGGCTAGCCTGTACAGAGTTAAGGATGATCAACAAAGATGTGCAGTGTAACTCACATCTCCGGCAATGAACACCTTTCGATCGTGATCCGTAAATCTGTTGGCTACTCGCTGTCCAATCTTATAGCGACTGAACCATTCTGCACCGAGTTAGCCACCTACTCTCCGGATCGACAGAAGTGCTGGCTCACCAATACTCCTCCACTGAAGGCTGTACGGATTCATGATCTCCTGAGCGCGCTTCATGACGAACTCCTGTGTGAGCCGTTCTCTGGCCGTGCTCTCCTTTGTATCCGGCTTCAGTTCAATGTACAATCGCGTCAGATTCCTCTCACGGGGGATCATTAGGATCGAGCCAAGCTCCTCCGAGTGCACGATAACCTTGCTCCAGATGTCGGGAAAGTCTGTATCCAGCACTCCATCCAAAACGCCCCAAATGGCGTCGTAGGAAGCACCCACTGGCCGGGCGTCTGGCAGGCACTTGCGCACTTGCGAATGCGCACCGTCACACCCAACCAGGTAGCGCGTTCCATATGTCCTCTTGGTGTGGTCGGCCTGCTTGCACGTGATCTGCAGCGGCCTGACCTTTTGGGGAGTATAGTCAAAATCGACAAACACCGTTGCCCGCTCCACGTCGACCCCTCGTTCCTTGAGGTCGTCGTGGAAGAGCTGCTCCACCATCCCCTGGTGCACGAGGAGGATGTAGGGGTCGAGCAGGTCGACAATAGGCGGGTAGTGGATCTCGCGGCCAGTGCGACGCAGCGACTGGTGGGGGGTCGACTTCCAGAAGGCAATGTCGTATATCCTCACGCCCTTCCGCAGCAACGGCTCGGCCAGGCGCATCTGGCGCAGGGTCTCAATAGTCTTGGGCTGGATTCCGTCAGCGCGTCCCGTGGAAGTTCTGTCGGGCCGGTCGTCGATGATGCGTGTTTTGATGCCGTACCGCACCAGATTGTCCCTGCCCTTCTCGTCAGCGCGACTGCCCTCCTCGGGGCGTAAGGGAAGGAGCGAACTCACGCGAGCATCAGCCCTGCGGGCCCCGCGCCCACCACCACAACATCGCTGAGAGTATTTCGGTAGTCGTCTTCGTGAGAGACGGTCGACGATGTCGTGGACATGGACATGACATCGATGCTGCCGGAGCGCACAGAGTCTGTCTTCAGGCCCGGCGCCATCTTCTGGATCTTGGTCGACGACGACGACGTCGAGGGCGGCTTTTGCGAGGCACTGGAGCGCTTCATGAGGTCCCAGAACGAAGCGGTCATGCTGGCAAAAGCGTGGCACCTAAGAGATGGGACGAAAATGGGGGTGACGGAAGTCCGGGCAGGACCGCACTTTTGTTTCCTCTACGTCCCTTGGGCACTCCATGACGGCTCTTCGAGGCTCCCAGCGGACAATGCGGAAGAAAATGTTTTCAAAAATCGCAATTGATGGGGTGACAACGTCCGGGGACCCTGCGCACACCTCTCAAGAAAATGCTGATGTGCTGGGGTTGGGCGGTCTTGGCGGCCTCCGGTCGCCCTTGCATCACCCCCACTGCTTGCTCCAAGGTTTTTGCAGGTCCTCGCTCTCCCAACTGCGGCATCCCGAGACCTCCCGGTACTGGACACCATTGGTGCGGCTCTAGCTCCCATCCATGAAGCTTTTTGCATCTGCGGCCCTCTCCCGATCAGGAGTCCTTCCACAAATCTCCCCTTGAAAGGCGTGACGTCCTCCTGAATCCTTCTGCTGCACACGCCTCAACACCATCCGACCCATCGTGAAATGTCCAATACGAGCGCCCCTAGCCGGCTCGAGATTGCCCAGAGCAAGTGCCGGCTTCGTAACGAGGCCACCAAAGAGTCACACCGACAACCTCAACTCTCAGACTGACGTCTGCACACCGTTCTCTGTAATGCCTCCTACCTAGGTAATAGTGGATGCTGATGAGTCCGTCGCAATCTAGCCTCTGCAAGTCGACAGTTCGGGAGCCAAACGCTCTTCATGGAGAGAACCACAATGAGGCTGTTCGGGACTTGACAGCCGTAGGCCACGTGGATGATATTCTCCTAATGCTCTTGTCTAGCGCTATGACCGCGGAGATGCTTTGCGCCGCCTATATCAGCCGGGAAGGCGTCAGGTCCCAAGCTCTCGGAGTCGCTTCGAGATGTATTCTTTCTGACCTGATTCTCACGCCATGACTTTGCAGGGCAATCGAAGCTCATCAACGTGTAACTCTTGCCTGAAACTTCCTCGGCCTTTCCCCAGGCGTGAACTGACCAGCTTAGACGAATTGGCGCGTGTTTGCTACCCGGATTGACCGAAGGGGCGGATCACGACTGATAATTCGCTAGCCTTACCGAAATTCTTTTCGACGATGCCCTCAAGCGAGCCGCGCACTGGATGAATTTTCGAAGAGCATAGACGACTCGTGGGGCCACTACATGGAATCCCCATGACGCCGAAGGACCAGTCTGATATCCAGGGGTACGACTGCACGCTCGGATATGTAGGACGTGCCTGCATGCCGGCTGCACAGGATTCCGTTTTGGTTTCGTTGTTGAAACAGATGGGAGCCGTAATCATCGCCAAGTCCAATCTTCCCCAAAGTATCATGGTAAGTCTCCAGCTCCCTCCGGACGTCTGAGACGTTCAGTTATCGTTATCGTCACATTAAGCTCAAAACTACTCAAAGTAGTGCGAAACGGAAAACCCGATGTGGGGTTTAACAATTCACCCGAAGAATCCCGACTCTACACCCGGCGGCTCTCCTAGCAGAGAGGGTGCGCTTTTGTTTCTTTGTAGTTCCGTTGTCGGATGGGGCACAGACATCGGTGGAAGTATCCGCATCCCTTCCCACATGCTCGGCCTCTCTGGCCTGAAGCCGAGCGTAAGCCATGAACCTTTCCAGAACTTACCTACCCTAAACCAAGCCACTGGAGCCTATATGTTTCCTGCCGATATTCTGAGTCCACGACAACCGTATTATTGTCTGCTGATGGCACCGACAGGCCTCCCGTATCACACGGTGTTACAGTCTCGACGGAAGGCCAAGAACATGTGCCGTCGGTAGTTGGGCCCATGGCAGGAAGTCTAGGCTCCATCATCTCCGCCACCAATGCGGTCATTGCTGCAACACCATGGAATCTGGACCCCAAATGATGTCCACCGCCTTGGCGAGATAATATGTTCAGAGACGTTCAGAGAAGACCTCTTGTGATTGGCGTTATGCATGACGATGGTGTTGTCAAACCTCATCCGCCTGTAGCGCGAGTCTTGACAAGCGTCGTGTCCAAGTTACAGGCTGCAGGGCATGAAGTTATCCCTTGTTCCCCGGACAGTCTACATGAGGAGTGCATTAATATTATGGTATCACGCCCGTCTTACCCTAATTTCTAATTTCACACGCGAGCCTATCTTCAGTTCAGGATCAATATTATACTGTGGATGGAGGAGACGACATCCGACACGACGTTGAAGCTAGAGGCGAGCCTTTCATCCCCCATGTCGAGGCTCTCGTTAATCGCGGGAAACCAATCTCGGTCTACGCGTACTAGCAATTAAACAAGCAAAAGCCTGCGGCGCAGAAACGGTTTCGGGACTTATGGAACTCCACTGTGTCGCCGACTTCGGGGAGCACGATTGACGTACTCCTTTCTCCTGTGATGCTTCATCTAGCAGTGCCCTATCGTAAATGCCGATGGGTCGGTTACACGAAGATCTTCAATTTCGTCGATTACTCAGCTCTAGCCCTTCCGACGGGTGAAGTCTCAATCGAGATTGATCATATGTCGGCTGCTACGATGGGCTCGTACAAGCCTAGGAACGAGCTTGACAAGTGGAATTGGAGTCTCTTTGACCTTGAAAGTATGGCTGGCGTACGCATCGTGTTCAGGTTGTTGCTAGAAAGTTAGAGAAAGAGAAGGTACTTGGAACCGCCAAAGTTTATTATTGATATGTTACTAAGGGCTTCGCCAACGCCATAAAGATTTGCGGCCTGCAAAGCATCAGCGTAAGTTCCCGGGGATTCCTAGATTACGCAGTTTCCATGATTGCTGCACATTGCCATTCACTAAACTGGATTTTTTTTACATGGAGATATCGATATCTTAGTACAACCCTCTGAGGACACATATGCCCTATGCTTGGTGAACGTTCGCATGCCGCCGTATTGCGGATAAATGCTCAATCTTAGTGTTGAATCCCTTCTCGATCAAGGACCTTGTGGTCTTTCCTGTGTTCCTTCGTGCAACAGCGTGAATCCCAGAAGTTCTATATCGCTCTAGTGAAGGGGCGGGAGCTAATGCACGCTCCCGTGATAAGAGAGTTGATATCACCCCCACCTTCGACATGCTGGTTGTTTTGTTTCCGTTGTACGACGTCCATCTCCGAAGCTAAGAGCGGGGTTATTGCCTCAGCAATCCTTAAGCGGGCAACTGTTTGCTCCTCAGAAAATTTCTAACCCTTTGTCTTCACATTTCGGGACGATTTCCTGCGGCATTTCCTGCCACGACCTTCAGTCAAGGCGAGATCATGGGCAAGAAGCGCGTGCTTGTGAGCTACGGAGTGGACATTGACGCTGTCGCTGGATGGCTGGGCTCGTATGGAGGAGAGGATTCGACGAGCGATATCAGCAGAGGTGAGCTACCTGTGTCACTTCTTACTAGCTATGATACGATTTTACTAGCGCGTGACAACAGGCCTCTGGGCTGGAACCGTAGGCACACAGCGGCTGCTTAAACTCTTCAGAAAGTACAACATCAAGGCGACGTGGTTCATTCCAGGCCACTCACTCGAGACGTTTCCTGAGGACTGCGCTGCCGTGCGTGACGCGGGTCATGAAATCGGTCTTCATGGCTACTCCCACGAGAATCCTGTCGACATGACTTTCGAGCAGCAGCGCGATGTGCTGGATAAAACCTACAAGATGCTCACCAAATTCTGTGGTAAGCCGCCCCGGGGCAGCGTTGCACCGTGGTGGGAGACCTCCCAAGAGGGCTGTGAGCTGCTGCTCAGCTATGGCATCGAGTACGACCACAGCATGTCGCACGAGGACCATCGCTGTTACTGGCTCCGTACTGGCGACCAGTGGACCAAGATTGATTATAGTAAGAACGCTGCTGATTGGATGAAACCGCTGGTGAGGGGCCAGGAGACTGGTTTGGTTGAAATCCCTGGGAGCTGGTACATCGATGACTTGCCACCCATGATGTTTATGAAGAAAGCTCCAAATAGTCATGGATGGGTGAATCCGAGAGATGTCGAGGATATTTGGAAAGACCACTTCGACTACTTCTACCGGGAGTACGACGAGTTCATCTTTCCGATGACAATCCATCCTGACGTCTCTGGCCGGCCACATGTCCTCCTCATGCACGAGAGGTCAGTATTATCGCCAGGAGCTTAAACCCTGAGGCTAACGAAGACTCTAAGGATCATCGAGCACATTAACAAACATGAAGGGGTAGAGTGGGTGACGATGGAGCAGATGTGTGACGATTTTAAGAGTAGGAACAAGCCCCCAGTAGGCGCAATGATGCCAGCACCACCGGGCGAGATCTTGAAGAAGCAGGTCGAGGGCAAGGCTTGAGCATACAGCAGAGCAACTTCCAGTCGACAGTAGAGAATACGGCGCAGCTTTTGCGGCACTGCCATAAAGCGAGCACATGTACAAGAGCAATCAAATCACCAGTTTGAAACTAAAGGAACTATCGGAACTATCGGAATGAGCCCCCCCACCACACAGAACTTTGGGAGCTATGACCTCCGTACCCCTCACCCATCCCGCAACCTTGTACCCCCACTCTTTCGAATCTGGAACAGACTGAATGTAGAACTTACCACCACTCTTCATTTTTGGCCTCAGAAATGCCGATCACCACTTTTCTGCGAACGGAATCCTTCCGGACACAATCTAGGTCGGTAACCTAGTAACTTGGCTTAGCTACTTTCTTGGTCGCGTGCGTTGGGGGATACGTGGGTATCGCCGGGCTAAGATGACGGCAATTTTAGTTCAAACATCACTTTTGTAGATTTTCAAGCGGTTCCTCTTCCGCTACCTTGAATGGACTTCTGTATCGATTCCTTCGGGTCATCGCCTCATATTGTCCCCGCCTGCCCAATTCCAGACCTGTTGTCACAATGACACCCACAAGACCGCGGGTCTTGCAAAAGATTACAAGAGATGCAGTTGACCAGCTAGCTGTAGGATTCCTAATTACAAATTACTATTGACCCCTACCCTATGGTGATGGCCCCCAAGGCTGACCTCGTGACGTTTAGGTTATTATCGTTGGGGCAGGCCTGGGAGGACTCGGTGCAGCAATCTCCATCCTTCTCGCTGGCCACAACGTCCACATCCTTGAATCCGCATCTCAGATCTCTGAAGTCGGCGCCGGAATACAGTGCCTCCCCAACAGCTCTCGCGTGCTGATCGCTTGGGGGATGGAGGACAAACTATCTCAGTATGCTACACGGCCAAAACAATGCAACATGATCGGGTGGAAGGGCGAGCACATTTCCGAAATGAACTTCCATGAGTATGAATCGGAGTGCGGAACACCATTTTGGGATTTTCACCGAGCGAACCTTCACCAGTGCTTGCTAGACAGGGCTGTTGAACTCGGTGCGACGGTCGAGAAAAATGCGAGAGTTGTTGATATTGAATATTCCTTGGATCAATGCACGGCCATAGCCGTTCTTGCAGATGGTGAAAGGCGAAAAGCTGATATAATCGTTGGCGCGGATGGCATTCATTCCAAGTGCCGAGAACTTTTACTTGGAAAAGAAGACCCACCCATATTGACCGGGGATCTTGCGTATCGCTTACTGCTGAATACCGAGGACATGATGAAGGATCCTGAGCTGCGTGGATTTGTAGAGGATCCACAGGTCAACTACTGGATGGGTCCCGATGCACATGCGGGTACACAGAAATTTCTTCTTTCATTTCTCTTTACGCGATAGCCTTCGAGCCCCACTTGCCGTACGAGGCTGACAAAATGCAGTGAACTACGTGTTGCGTGGCGGCAAACTCTTTAACATGGTTCTCCTTGTCCCTGACGACATGCCTGCGGGCGCCACAACGCTCGCCGGGAACGTTGAAGAAATGCGCGCTCTTTACAAGGATTGGGATCCACGGATCCCGAAATTGCTGGCGCTTTGTGAGTCAGTTTGTAAATGGCGGCTGTGCATCAGACCTAGCCTGGATCCCTCTTGGAATCATGAATCTGGCGCTTTCACAATTCTAGGAGATGCAGCGCACGCTACATTGCCGTACCTCGCGAGTGGAGCCGGAATGAGTCTGGAGGATGGACATGTGTTAGGGTTATGTTTAGCTCAGGTCTTGGGGAAGAATGTATTACAAAAGAAAAGAGCGCTTGAGGTGTATGAACGGTGTAGACGGCAGAGGACTGAACGTATAGTCCAGCGTGGGAATGTTCAGCAGCACTTGTACCATGTCCATGATGGAGAGGAACAGCGCGAACGCGATCGATTGCTAAAAGCTTTTGGGGAGTTTAATGGAAAAGGAAAGGTTGGAGAAGTCGAGCTTGGGGAGAAAGGATTGATCGATGAGACGGACCCCTTACCATGGAGATGGGCTGGGGTGGGAAAGTGGTTGTTGACTTATGATTGTGAGAAGGATGTAGAAAAAAGGTGGGCAGAAGTCGAGACCCTTCATCGAGAAAATATTGTAGAGAGAAGACCCGTTGGTAGCGAGGTTGTTAGAGCGGTGTTGTAGAGAGTCGGAAGATGTCGGAGATGATGTTCTGATCTAAATCCATCGGCGTCTTGGACGGTCGGGATCAGGTTCGCATCATATGAGAAGAATCTTCTGCTCGCCCTCTGCTTCTTATGTGCTTCAATTGTACTGCCGATAATCATAGAAAAAAAAAAAGGCATTCTCTTGGTGTTTCTCGCGGATTCTAGTAGTGGTTTTGGAGATTAACTATGACCTGCTATTTGGATTCTATGCGGCCATTATTCGGAACCAAAGCATAGGCGCTATGGCGAAGCTACTAAACCCGATCTATTCACTCTGCCCGAGTGTGGACATTTACAACGATGGCGATATCCCAAATATAGACCCGCACAGATGGGCCCTCCAGTTTGGTACTTAGCTTGATCTCTTAGTACTAGAGCCTGTGCGTAGTACAATTGTGAGATCCTAGGGTACTCGGCTCCTTGACTGGTTTCTAGTAAAAAGGCAACATCAAGATGATTGTTGCGCATTCTTCATATGCATTCCTTAATGTATGAAGCCTATCAACGTCCCGACAGGCAGGCTCATGATAGCCAATCAGAGAAATATTAGATAAGCAGAAAGGTTTTCGAAAGCGTGATTTTCAAACCTTTCGCTGACCTACATCCGAGATAAAGGGGCTCCAGGATTGGTGGAACGGCATTTGTACTATGCCCGTAATTATCTTCGCATGTACGTCTTTGAACTAACTAGTATACTAGGCTTCGATGGGGATGGGTCCCAAGACGTATCGATTCCTCAACGCCAACCAAGTCAAGCGACTTTATGCCACTTTTATAGCCAATGGCTTGCCAACTCAAACAGAACTACTAGAGTCAGCAGTCGCATCGCCGATAAACATTAAACACTATACCGGTCAGCAAGATCTTTTCGCACTCGCAGGGGACTTTTCTGAGAAGATTATGAAGAACCATGCCTTTCAGGATGGCAACAAAAGGATAGCCCTTGTTGCAGCGGACATGTTATTGAAGATTAATGGATACCGGCTCCAGCGAATTCCACTCAGCGGCGGCAATAATAAGGAACTTGAACAGGCTCACGTCAAGGTTGTCACAAATGAGTGGTCGGCAGAAGAATTAGGAAAACTCTACGCAAGGGTTGCGATCCCCCTTGGGCCTAGGACATAATGGTATTTTCACAATAAAGCCGCAGAGCATTACGAATGCATGAGGACACCACGAGTAAACTTCAAGTCCTAAGTCAAGAGCCATAGGTGATGAGGGGATTCTGCGCATACCCGTAACCTCGACAGACTACATATCCTTGAGGTTATCTAACACCGGCTTCATTTCGCGCCACGTCTCTTGAGACTCTTTTGCAAATTCAGCTGGTGAAAAGTAAGCAACTAAAAACCACTGTCTGTTAAATCGTACCGTCTGGTGTCTTATCTAAGGCAATTGTATGTGTAGCTCCAAACAGATATAATGTAGCAGGGCTAGTTTTAGAGTTTGATTGACGAGGCAGATCGTGATCGATTGAAAGCTGCGGATATGGAGCCGACGCTTGGAAGGATATGAGGATGAGTAGAGTTACGATGAATACGCAACTTACTGCAAGTGAAGCGTCGAGTATCGTGATGGAACAGCAAATGCTCGGAGTCCGTGTTATGTGAAAATCCCTGTTGCAATGCACAGCCTGCCTTTATAGCAGTGCCAACATCTGTAGGCACGAGCACGTATGCCTCGTGGTCATCGCCAACTCGAATGCTAACTTCCCGTTCGGTTGGGAACCCTTTGGCATTTATAGTAACAAATTTTGCGAGTCTGCTGTGAAACGAGCGGTAGGAGCAAGGTATTTGAATGGTGTAGATATGGGCCCTTACCGACCGAAGAACCATGATAGGATGGTAAAGGGAGAGTTTAAAGGGCTGACAAGGAGCTCTACAAGGGAAAAGGAAGGGTGGAGATGGTTAATGGGGAATATACGAATCTGTTTTGGTCAGAAAATCGATGTTTAGTTCGTCATGGGCACGGTCCTATTGCTTAGTCAGCGATATAATCAGGCCATTTTTAACTCTCTGATCGAACCTGCCCTAGTGGTCTTTTGCGTTGACGATTACATTGTATTCTTCCTTCAGGTTTTGAAAGACTAGTCCCTCTTTGACCCTATGTTTGTTCACATGCGCCATTGTCAACTTCCAGGATGCGACTCATTGAAGCGGGTACCCTCGAGCTGAAGTGGTTTCAACGAGAAGGACCTACCATTGTACGCCATTCTCTCCCACACCTGGGGCGAAGATGAAGTCAGCTATCAGGATATGCGCTGGCTCCAGAAGGTGAGATCTATCTCGGATGAATTCAAAGACAACCCTTTGTACCCACTAGTCTTGATGCCAGCTTTTCCGGAGCCTCCTTAGCGTCCGAGGAAGACATAATGGCACGAGCTGGATGCGCCAAGATTGTCTAGACTGCGAAGATTGCGAAAGCAAAGGGATACCGCTATTTGTGGGCTGATGCATATTGCACTATATAGTTCCACCACTGGTGACAATGCCCTACGAACAGGGCGGTAGATGCCGCCGAAAACGGCGGAGTCGTCACCGAGCTTGAGGGACAAAATTTAGCTGGATGTGTTCTTGATTTCTGACTCAGTCACGTTTCTGCCTTCGGATCTATGCTCTTTGATGCTTCACCCCTGTAAAAGAGGCTGAATTCAAGCCTCTGAGCCGTGGCTGAGGTCGCCCTAATTTGAGGTTTGCGTTAGCATGATTATGCTTGGTCTCCTCCGACCCCTACGGGCCCGATTTCAGGACCAGCATAATCAGGGCCGATCGTGGCGAAATCAAAGCAGTGAGCAAGCAGCATGAGCTGTGGCTGTGTATACCTGAGCTCGTCATGAGCCAGCTTGAGCTCACCCTTAGCCGCGCCTTCAGCTCACCCTAAGCTAGCTTGAGCTCACCCTGAGCTAGCGTGATTGTGCCCGATTTAGGCCTGAGCTCCTCCTGATCGTGCCTGAGTAGAATGAATAGGGCCTGAAATCGGGGCTCGGCAGCTCGTAGGGATGGCCGGTGATAGGCTTGGAGTAGTCAGACCCCTGTGCCGCCGGTACTACTTCCTTTGCCTACAATCCTTAACTACACATATTCGGCCGGTGGTAGTCTCTCCTTCCAATCTTTATACTTTTCAAGTACAAGCTTTAACTGCCTAAACTGTCATTAGAATGGTTGGAGCAAAGTGTAACGCGCGTTCTAGATATTAACTTTGACGATATAGAGACCCTAAGTCGACTAACGACCAGCTTCGCTAAACTATTCTCAACCTAATTATGGGCATGTTTGTACAAACAGACACTCATAGACAAGCATCCCTTGACAGTAGCAGTATATTCACTACATTTACGGTAAGTTTGTTCTATCTGATTAAAGAAATGCCGCCCCTAGCTAAACCACATCATATCAATGTCAGATCCAGTGGTCAGGCAAGGCAGGCTTGAAGGTGACTATTGCGCGTAACCCGATGAGCTTCGGTTAAAAGATGTCGCGGGCCTCTCTGTCCGCAGAAATCGCCTAGCTCATTTTTGTCTTCCGTCGTCCGTTCCGCACACGATGCTGAACTCAGCCAATCGATTTCGTCATGCCGATTCATAGCACCTCTCCCACTCTTCCCATTTCTTTTCCAATTCCTTCTTGAGGTTCTCCAAGTCGACTACGGGAGGGTTGGTCCCGGGGCCGGTCACAGCGAACAGCTTCTCCATCTCCCCTATCTCGAACTCGACGAAAGAAGGGTGGAGCCTATAGGTAAGTGCTAGCTGCTCGAGATACTCTTTTCCAAGCGCCGCCCCTTCGCTCAACTCCCCCTTGAGACAAAGCGCATGTGTAAGGCTACTCATCGCGAAGAGTAGTCCCGGGTTATCGTCCTCCTTTCTACATCGCCACCTGAAAGGACGCTCGCCCATTTGAAATTGACCACGCTCTCGAAATATCTTGAGCGCCCCCCTGAGCAGTTTTGTCGCCTCGTCAAGCTTCAGCGTAGTGCCCTCCTTCACCAGGAAGGCGCCGAGCCGGGCAGATGATAATGCCACCATTTGATCGGCAGCTGGGCCAGGCTTCAATTTCTTGCACTCCTCCAACTTGGCAGCTAACGATGTCGCGTTTTCGAGTGCATCGACCAGTGGAAGGGAAAGCTTTTGGGCCGGCTGGGCGAATTTGTTGGTCATTTCCCGGACTCTCTGCTCAGAAGTGTAGAAAAAGCCCGTTGGGTGTAGGGCGTTGGGGTGAAATTCTGACGCCCTGGGTTCTAGCCAAGGCCTTTCTTGCTTTGCCCGAGCGAGCATCTTGTGAAAGCTAGAGAGTATACGGTCAAGATACATGTGATAGCGCGCCCAGGGGTACGCCGACGGATCCCAAAGGTGGGGCCAATCCTTTTTGAAGAATCCATGATAACGGGGAAACGGAACACCTGTGAGCGTTTGCCCAAGAGGTTCCATGAACGGATATCCTACTGGGAGGACAATCTCAACATGAAAAATGCCGCCCGCGTAAGGTGAATCAGAAGGGCCAAGGATGGTCCCTCGAAGATGGCGTATGTTGTTTCCTATGGGACTTACACTCAGGGACGGTGATATGTCCGAGTCGAGCATCTGCTGGAGGATGTGAAGGACTCGCCTCTCCGTCGGGTCTTGTGATTGAGAATATAGACGGATAACTTCTTCTGTGTGCGCTCTGTCGTATCTCTTGAGCCCCTCGAGGGATATCTGGACGTCCCCTGGTTGTGGACCGAGTTTATTCTGGTGAATGTCGATGTTGAGCTCTTTACCGTTCAGAGTGACACAATTAAGATCTTGAAGAATTTAGAATAGCCAGATACACCATCGACTCTCGACTTACCATTGAACAACGAAACTAACTCGGAATGGCTGTCAGGCTCTTTTTTGTTCTCAATGTCCAGACCTTCGCAGGCCTTTCTAATTGCGCTTGTCGTTGGGTCAGCCGAGATATGGCTGCTACTCTGGAGGGTGCTCGATTCGCTCGGGACCGGGCCTTGCTGGTGAATGGAAGATAGTTGGGATTGCTTTTCAGGCTTTTGGAGGGTTGTTCTCGTTGTACTTGCCGCTGCCCCGCCAGAGGTATCACTCCTGGGGAAGCTCGATCCGTTTTGACCGAGGCTCAGCTCATGAGTTAGCATTCGTCTGGATTGCCTGCTGGTTTCCTTTTCTCTATCCGTGGCCCAGACGGAGTCGGATCGAAGGTGGGATTTGGTATCCTCATCCGTGAGCCGTTTCGGATTCCGATTGGCAGAATGCCGTGGAGACGAGTCCTGGACGGATCTAGATGGACCATTCGTCGTCCTCTTTTCGTCGGTGCCATCTTCTTTCAGCTTGGGGTGTTCTGGTTCGTCGATGGAATGCCGCGGGGACGCGTCCAGGACAGACTCGGCATAGCTAGACATGTCACCGAAGGACTGTAGAACATTGTCTGGGAGGAGAGTTTGCAATCGCAGGATCTCTTCCAGAATCCGAGACGTGTCGGTTTTGATAGCAGTGGAGTGTTCGTGAAGAGCTCCTGCATCGCTCTTGAGCTCTGTGATATCCCGCTTGATGTTTTCGGTGGTGTCCTTGATATCTCTTGTATCCTGCTTGATGTCGCCAGTATCCCTCCTGATATCTTTCGTAATGGCACTAGTAAAAGATCAGGAATGTCGCGCATCTCAATCTGAGACCACTCACAGCACAACCACATCCAGCGCCAGCTCTAAAGCCGACTTACGCGCCTCTAGATTCGACCTCAACTTCGCCATATCATCACTCCCACTTAAAGCCCACTTTGCCTTCATTTTCACACCATTTCCCGAATGCTCTTGAAGCAGGTCCTCAATAGCATGCACCACGTCATAGCAACTCCCAATGATCTTCACGATGTGAGTCTGGACGACTTTTGGTATGGGTTCATCCCCCGAGGTCGGGTCCGCTGACTCGAAGTCGTCGGTTAGACCGTCGAGAGCGGTTTTTAAAGTGACTAGCTCGCTCTTGACGGCATCCCTATCGCTAGGAGCGTCGCGGACGGCTCGCACAAAGGTGTTGATGGTAAAGATAGCTTTGGTGATTGTCCCGGTTAGAGAGACAGCGCCGACGGTGATGGTTAGCGGTTCCATTGATTCTGGTTCCTAGTTCGCGGTACGAGTAGACCGGAGGCATGTGGTTTCTATAGGCGACGAGTGCAAAAGAGGACGTTCAGCCGGCCAGCTCTTAGCAGCAAGAGGGAGTCATGGGTGGAGTAGTTGTCGTGGAGACTAACGACGACGAGTAGCTAGCTTGCCATATCAGACAGACATTGTGGCGTTCACCAGCTTAGCAGCGGGCGGTAAGGCGGAATGTGCACGATTGCGCGTTTGAGTGGTGGAGAACCAGGCGCCTTTCTGGGGCTGTGCAAGTAGTAATAGTCATCCTGCAGACGGGAGGGGAGGCTGTGGAAATCGCGCTCAAAAGAGCATACATTAATTGTTGTTGATTGGGAAATTTGTTGCCTTTTTCGGGCTCTCAATCGCGAGCGTATAAGGTGGCTCACAGGGATCGTGGAATAAACAGTTAGAACATATCGGAGGGATGGGAAAAATACGGAAGGAAAATCTAAAGCAAGCGGAAAAATTACAAGTCGCGTAAAGGCGCTAATCGCTTCCATATTGTCACTAGTGTCCACCGGTTTTGCATTGCTAAGAGTAGCGGCGCAGAGCTCCAAGCCTCCAAGAAGCCACCAAGGTCCAACTCAATGTATCACTGGTATCAAGGATCTTCACTTTGTGTCGTATATCTAGGCGACGAGAGCCAAGGACCAAGGATCAAATCCTCTCGCTATATTTCAAGGCCGTACTTTCCTCGTCTAGGTGGGTCAGGAGAGGGTAGACGCTGCAGGAGCTTATCGGGCCGCATTAGGTTGTCTTTTACGACTGATCGTGGCACTATATAGTCCACAAACATTCTGCCCTACCCACGATTAGCAATGTAACCGGAATACCTATCTTTGTCTTGCAAAATGGTGAACTGAACGAAAAATCAATTGCGCAGAAAATTTAGTGGGCAACTAGCTGGGCAACTACTCGAGAGGAAGACGTAGCGTATTGACTCACGGGATTGTTTGGCATTCACATGGCGATGTTATATGGAGAGGGAGCAACGGCATTCATTCCCTTACAAGAATAAATCATGAAGAATAGTTCCGATCATACAGTCTTCGCCTGGAAAGCAGAGAATGCTAGGGTTTCAACTTTTCGAGGCTTACTAGCACATTCTCCAGGTGAGTTCAAGGACTGTGCCAATGTGTACAATACTGTCCTACACGCGAACTTCCCTTCGACCGTCACCAACCTCGGACTCCACCTAGAATTAAACCTGAGGCTACTGATCTCGGAAGACTCTTTTGTGGCAACATTACCAGCCGCGGCCGCTCAGAATCAACGCCTTGGAGTCATTATTAGGAAGCTCGGGTCTGATGAACAACAGTACACCAGAGTCAATGCCCAAAGCCTCACTCTCGCTGGAGAGGCCGACTCTATCGGAGAAAGGCGTCCAATCTACGCTCGACAGACTCCCTTGATACCGCGAAAGTTTGTGATCGAAGACTTGCATTGCTTCTACGTGCGTCCTAGCCAGCGCTCTGACAGTTCTGTCCAGCTCAGTACCGTCCAAGTTTAGCTACCCTAGAATTGGTCATGGGTCAAGGAACTCCGCATTCCCATCTAAAACTCGAAGTTTATTGGTATTTTGTGGATGAAACCAGAAACAAGACGGATGCGCCGGCACACCTGAGTTCGCTCAATGACAGCCGCCTAAGATCGGGTTGTGATCCCTTCCAGCTCCTTCACGGTTTCCATCGAGGGACCCGTCGCGTGTAGTGCAAGATTGTGAACGATAATTCCCAAGAATGGCCGAGCAAGAGCTCAAAGGAATTGTGGGAAGCTGCCATTGTTGCATGTGGACCATTTGACAGGCCACAGGTGTGACCCCAAGAACAGTGTCCTCCATGGTTTCCTTCAATGATCAACCTATTTTCACCAACGTCAGCATTAAATCAAGGCTTCACCGAGATAGGATTGCTCTTATTGTATACATTGACGGCTTGGAATCTGAGAGCGCACACTGAAACTAACATGAAGCCGTATTGCGTGTTTCCTCCCGACTCATGATTTGATCAGCCCTTCGTGAAAACCTAGAAGCCGAGAAATCAGGGGGATGTCGATCAAACCTCAGGGCATATCTGGGAGGATCACCAGAAAAGGAACAATCTGCATCTCAACTGCTCTCTGTTGGCCAAGTACTCTTGGATGTGGTTCTTTCCTAGGGTCGGAGTGTTGGAAAGCGGTTTTCGAGGCACGTTCACTCATCCAAGTACTTCGTACTAGAAATAGCCTCGGTAGTAAGGGCCGGCCTTTCGGCAGATTAAGTTCCCCGGATCGGTGGCCCCGCTACTATATTCTTGCTTTGTATGTTGTGCAGGGGATGTAGGACCCGGTATATGAAACTCGTGCGCGAAAATGTTAGATGGAAGGATCCTCTCGTCACTCCAGATTCGAACGGAGATTTCAATCATGAATTCAAAGGATATCCACGTTTGATGAGAGCGCCGCATTCGAACCAGAATTTGGGCCGGGGAGTGTTCTGTGTTTGATCGTGGACCGGTTATTAAAGAACCTGGTCCTTCATATGTGTAAGCGACACTTCATGTATGAGCATTTATTCTGCCGTCTATTAACCTGGATACAGCATCTCCACCAGAATAATCCCGGCTGACGCGCAAGTGGATGTCCACGAATTCTTAATTTGCGATATGACGTCTGCAATTTCGATGGCGAGAACAAACACTATTTGTTTTTGCACCTCGTCGTGAACCCTAGGAACGATAAGTGAGGGAATGATATCTATACTCGAATTCTATATGTTAGATTCCTTTTTATTGCCACGTTTTTCTTTGACCTCGAAATATCTGTCAAATACTGCCCTCAGGAAGGTATTTTCATCGTGTTGTTTTTCCTAGTCCCTGCATTTAAATGCCCTCCATGTCGATCCTTCTCCCGCTCTACGTATATCCCACCACCGGTGCTTGGGATCCATTATACTCTGCGTGAGGAATTGTCCTTTATCCTAGTCCTCATCCAGTCCCTGACACTCAGCTATAGAGCGAAAACCCACACCGACGTTGAGTTCACTGTCATCATCAATCCTTGCTCCGGCCCTGGCACTGGTTCTCTTCCCGACCAGTACTATCTAAACGAAATCCCAAAACTGCGAACATACGAAAACATTCGTACACTAGGCTACGTGGCGACGAACTACACTAAAAAGGACTTGAAGGATGTATTGGCGGAGATTGCAACGTATGCAAACTGGGAAAAGGTTGCAAATGATACCAAGATGAAGATTGACGGCATCTTTTTCGATGAAACCCCGAGCACGTATGATTCGTCCAAGTATGAGTACCTGAAGAAGGCTAGTCAAGCGGTGAAGAATGGAACTAGGTTTCGGGATCGATTCGTTGGTATATAGTTTTCATATTCCGCATTGTACTTACGGAGGTCTAGGGGGGGCTACCTCGACAAGAATATCTCGCTGATAACTCTCAGTACACAACCCGGGCCTCGTTCCAACATCTATTCTCACATCGAAAAACGTCCTCTCGCAGTCTTACATGAACCTATCCGATATCACCGTCGTCTTCGAAGAAACCTTCGACAAATGGATCAGCAAAAATACGTTCGACGCCCTTCAGAAAACTCAAGCTAGAAGATCTAAGACTGCCATTATTCTACACTCGATGCCGGATATCTCAAAGACAGTCATCGACTGGGTGGTTGAACAAGTCGAAAGCGCTGCAGACTGGGTGTTCTTGACAAATGTAAAGACTAAGGACGAGTATTATCATAGTTTTTCGGGGCTGTTTGATGACTTAGTGAGGTCATTAGGCTGACGGAAATGTTCTCGTTTGCCTCTATTTCAATTGAAACGTATTGTACATGTCGCAACAGATTTAGGGTATGCTACTACCTAGCCCTCAAAATCAGGAAGAAAAAACTTCACAAGCAATTTTCATATGACCCGAGGTGAAGAAGGTATTCAGTTGCGCTGCCGTACAGTGGCAAGCCCTGCCTAGCTCGGTACCACAACGCCAACTCTCCAGAATCCCCTTCATACATGCTATTCTGCGAAGTATATTCAGAACGAGAAGTGCCAACAGGGGCAAGTCTGGAGAAGGAGATTAGCCTAAACCGTTCCAATGACACGTGGTAGCTTAAGCCGCATCGAATACGGTTCATGCGGTCCCGTCGATATGGCAGCACGCGAGAGATACACACTGGTGTTCACGACAAGAGTGAAAATGGTGAGATAACGCAACAACATGATCGGCTGATAGGTGCGCACAGAGATCATATCGTGGTTGGTGCCTTTCCAACTCTGCATGGATGCAAGGTTAATGTTGAGTTTTTAGGTTCAGTGATGAATAATTATCTGCATCTCGAGGTACCAAGGGGCATCATTGAACACGTATCTTGGAGTGCTTATCGATATACTTAAGACGCAACCCAGAGCATCCAGCTTCCACGAGACACTCCCTGCCCATCTCCTCCTAATCGCCTCCAACCACGTCGAAGAGTATTCTCATACCAAGGAACACCTTCGTCTCAGCTGTACCCCTCCAGCTGTATCCCTGTCTCAATGTTGCGCTGTCGCTAGAACACGGACGAGATTTGCGCAACATTATCACTTCCAGGTCGCCTGCAATCACAGCCCTTATCTTACCACGCAAAGTCGAACACTACGCTATCATCTCCCTCGATGACGGCAAGTGAATTTTCCAATACTACCTCCCCTTCTCATCACGATTTCGGGCGTCGTTCCAGGCCCATCGCACACATAGCCCTCGAAACGTTGCTCAAGCTTGACAGCGACTAGTAAGTCGCAACCTACTTCCCATTTCGATAGTACTTCAAGTATATTCTCTCGACTATTATCTAACGCGATAGCGCAACAAATTCACGGCAGACTGGCTCTCTGCCGTCAACGGGGATGAGTATATTCCCGAGGAACCATGGTGTTTACATCAGGTCTGCAATGAGTTAGCAGTCATACAATCGAATAGGTCCGGAAAAGGCGCGAAGAAAGAACGTAACACGCATTACTCATCGAGCACGACTCGCAAGTCAACGGACACCACATCCACTGTCGTTTGGCGAGGACAATAGAAGATAAGTAGCAACCTGGATCTTTCTACACTGTTGGCACGGCAAGTACACTCTATATTTCACTGAGCGCCCAAAGAAGACGATCTGGGTTGGAGACTTCGTTCATTCTGGATTGCTTACATCGTTATATTGACCCAAGGTGGCAATGCTTGAATAACTAAACTAATTTTTAAGAGTAGAGGAGTTTAAGAGAATTGAGAGAAGAATTCCCAGACTGACTTTCCCGTAAAGGTCGTGTCCTTGTTCGGCCCAGTGTTATCCGCCTGAATTGGGGTATGGTCGCCATCGAACGCAGTCCACCACACGGGCTTATCTGAGGCGCAGCCCGAGTACACTGTCCGGATATGCGTCTTACTTCCTTTGGTTGGTTCGGGTGGGCTCTGCGGAGTGCAGCCGTTATTCTTCACAAAGGTATCTCGCAATTGTCGACCACTCGCGATCGGCAGCACCGAATCGCTCAGTCCATGCTGGCCGTAGTACGCCACAGGGTCGGTTCCGCCAACACATCCACTCAGTAGGGCACCTGACAATGCAGCAACGGCTCGGAAGTCTTTTCCAAGAGTGCAGGCGATGGAGTACGACATGCCGGCCCCGTAACTGAAACCCATTGAGAAACGAAGCTTTTCGTTCACGCAGTAATCCGCCTCGACTGCCTTCACGATTTCTTGGATGAACGTTATGTCTTCGCCGTTACTGTTTGCCCAGCCGGTACTGCCACCAGACTTGAGTCCGTTCGGAGAGACGAAAATAGCGGTGTTGTTTGCGAGTGGAGGTAGGCCGTAGTATGGCTGGATAGATCCCCCATTGGCGACGTCGCTGGAAGTGCCCGTAAGCCAATGAATCCCAAAGATGAGACGATAAGGCTTGGTATTGTTGTAGTTATCGGGAAGTGTGAGGATCCAGTCGCGAGTCTTGCTGTTCACGGTCATCGTGTTCGTTCCCGCCTTCAATTTTGCTGCCTTTCCGCATCCCGCCGATGCTGCCTGGACGACATTGAACAAGGATGATGCAAGGACCAAGCCTTCTATTGCGACAATGGATAGGAACTTCATGATATCTAAGCCTTAATCAACCTAAGAATTGTTAGGAGGGGAGAGGAAATAGATACATGAACTAAGGCTCCAACTGTGGAGCTATATATGCCCTCTGTCATCCTCAAGGACATCAGTTCCCTCATCCGTCCTCTTCTTCCGCCGGGTCTTTTTCCATCTCTTCATCAACCCTATGCGGAGAAATAATTTATACCAGATAGATTTTAAGAATCCAATACCTGTTCTACGACGTAACTGCTACTTGGTATCCCTGCAATCATACAACACCAAAGCCGATGCAAGGATCCGTGCTAAACAATATGAGCTCGGGGGTAAATGGAGACTGCCGTGATGGCGTGCCGGGAATTACGACCCGGTCCCACCAAATGAAATTTAATCATTCTTTCGGCTTTAGGAGGTGTCCAATCAACCCCGTTAATTGAATTTTTTTCACGCACTGTTCTACGAATCAATGCAAGGATTGGTCATATCTGGCTTTCGCCTGCGCCATCTGAGATTATCAACGGGTGACGTTGCTCGGCTCTAACAACACCAAAAACACCACTCGGCACCCACCGTCGGTCTGATCTCACTTGTATCACCTGTTCGTGCTCTTTAGGTCTCTGGTGTTTTCAACGATTACAATTCGCAATACAAACAATGGTCGTACCGGGACGAAGGTAGTCGCTTACAACTGCTCGCTTGAAGCTCACCTGTTCGAACCTCGCTGACACTGAAGAGGAAAAAGACTGTCCTCTCACCTGCAAAATCAAAAAGCCGGCATTTCAGCTACACTAAAGATATTGAACTCACGGATTGGCTCTTTCAACACTTAAAGTTTGTAGATGAGCGTCGCCCATGTGCACTTCAACTCATCCAAGATAAAGAAAGATCAGATCAGGTCCCAAATGAGGTTTTTGCAATCACAGGCTTCGCAAAATGTAGGGACCGCCCTCCGAATCAGGAAAACCTCGCATATGTGTCAGGGCCGGACGACGCAGATGTCAGATGCCACTCTTGACTTCAGAACAACTCCGAAACCTACCTTCTATTGTACATTCTGATAGCAACTTTAGAATGCATGCGCCGTAGAGAGAGAAACTGTCTCCTAGCATCCTCATAAAGTTATCTATCATTTTATAGGATTGCCCTCTACGAGAAGTATTGATGAAAGATAACGGCAATTCTTAGCTTAGATCTAAAGTCGGAAGAACCGATCCTTTGCAGAACTCCCCAAGAGACGATTATTTTCGTCCCTCATCCGTTCCTTCATTAGTATAAGTCTGTGTGTGGCGAGGCACACGAAAGTCGTCGCGAAACATTGCTGATCAGGACTAGTTGGGGTGCGGCGGAAGAACTTAACGGCCACATTGGCTTCCACATAAGTACTGAAAGAGTAAGCCCAAGACCCGTAATCTTGCGCTGTTGGTATTGAGACATGGCTCCAGCTTGTAAAGATTATTCCCACAAATGTCACAGCCTAAATGTCTTTTCTATATGCCCACTGCAACCTCGGATCCCTTACCTACTCGCACTGCTATGTGGTTGGGGTTTTAGCATCGCTGACTTCATGATCGGCGCAGGGTACACCTGGGATTTCGTGATTCAGACCTCACCTGGGCATCACTGGCCACGACTCCATGGGAAGTCCCCTGACTCAAGATGGCCTCATTTACGAGTAGAAGCAACCGCCTCCAGGCCACCTGGCTCGGGTTTGGCAAGACTAACCAAAGCAACGCCTTAAGCTACGCAAATTTGAACACCCGGCTTCTTTCAAGCTGTCTCAGGACTGGCAAATGTGATGTCGGAACATGGTCGGTCGGGTATGGCCTTGAGAAAGACATTTTTTTTTAGCCCCAGCGGCAGTTAAGATGCCCTCCACAACATTACCGATACTTGTCGGCTTCGACATGCAAGACTTATAGCAACATCTGAATGAAGAATTTAATTCTCACGTGTAGTCATATCGATATGCAGATCATAGGCCTTGTATAACGCGAAGCCGATTTTTTGTGCTCCCATGTATGCGCTCTCGAAGTCAGTTCGTGTCTAAATTCTAGCCATTACCATGCTCTCGTTACCCGTATCGATTCAGCCGACTTTCACCACCAAGAACCTCAAGCACGCCATTGATTTTCGAAAATGGATACCAGGTCCCCGGGCGCTCCAGAAGATCCCGACCCAAAGTCCCGGATGACGAGCTCCCTGCGACTCTTTCTTCGGAATGGCGTGTTTCTCTGGTTTGATCGACTGCACTGTTCGGCCAAGCCTTTGTGCGGAAATTGGTAGGAAATGTTCACCCGGGAACGCGAGTTCGCCACTCCCGGATTCTCCAGCTTGCCGGAACTCCAAAACAACCTAACCTTTTGATATCTAGCCAGCAGCCATATCCTTCTATTTTATTGTTCCCCGCATCTGGGCCCAGTCTCTCATGTTGGTCTAGACCTACGCAATTATCATATGGCGTTCGCATATCACAAGCTCCCTGAACCCCCGGACCGATTGTAATGGTACATAGGTACATGGAGTCTCCGCTCTTGGGTAACTGAGTGCTCGGTCTTGCATGCTTCCCCTTGCCTTCTTTCCTTCTTCCTGACTACCATACACCAACGCCCCTATAGTTCCACCAATCCTTCATCAAAAATGGCCGAGGGACATAATTCTGTGAAGGAAGTACCGACCCACACCGAGACAATTGAGAAGGCTCAATCCTTGGATCATAGTCCCACGAACGAGATTTATGGCTTCGAGGCGGAACTGGCGGCTCTTCCCGATGGATATTATACAAGTCGCTTCTTCCTAGGAACGTTTCTTGCCACAGGCCTGGCAATTATGTGCGGTACGGGTGCATTTGGCTTCGCTGCTCCGATCCTGGGCGTAATAAATGCAGACATTGGCCCGGATGGCCGATATGTTTGGATTTCCCTCGTTTACAATGCTGTTCTAGCAGTTTTCCTTTCCCCGGTTGGCCGTTTGAGCGATATCTTTGGACGTCGATACTTTTTTGTCGGCGGCGCCCTTGTCGCGATCATCGGAAGCATTGTATGCGCTACGGCTAAGGACATTCCGACGCTGGTGAAGATTCTCCCTCCCCAAATCTATTAAACATCTTCTAACCGGCTTTAGATTGGTGGAAACGTCTTGCTTGCCGCTGCTACGTAAGTCTTTCGGCGATATGTACCATCAATTATACACGCTTATACTCTATTAGCGCGACTCAATTGAGCTTCCATTTTGTGGTCGGAGAGCTCGTACCAATGAGACATCGCTACGTCGCCATCGGCGTGACCTACGCCTTCACCTATGGTAGCTCTGGCATGGGACCTGCAATTTCCACGAGCTTCATTACTTACTATCCAAGTGTTGGCTGGCGAGGTGTCTACTGGCTCTTACTTGCCATGAATACTGCGGCATTCCTATGCTGGACGGCGTTTTACTTCCCTCCAACCTTCGATGAAAAGCACAAGAACGACGAGAATCGTAGCAAGTTGTATTGGTTGAAACACTTCGATTGGATTGGGACGTTTCTATTTGCCGGTGGATTCATCGTTTTCCTCATGGGTCTATCTTGGGGCGGAAGCGTCTATCCATGGAAGTCGGCTGCGGTTATCTCTGCTATTGTCGTTGGCTTCGTTGTCCTAGTGATCTTCGTTCTTTACGAGATCTATGCGCCTCTTAAAGAGCCCCTTATTCCGATGCATCTATTCAAGAATGGCCGCTGGGTGGCAGCGGTTATCCTCCTAGGTCTAGGGGCTGGCGTCTACTACGCATTTGCCATCATCTGGCCCGCTCAAGCTGCTGTGCTGTATGGTAATGGTAATGCTGTTCGAGTAGGCTACATGAGTACCATTATCGGAATTGGAATAATCACCGGACAAATCGCGGCAGGGTTTCTTGCCGTTCCAATTGGAAAGACGCGATATCAATGCATGGGAGTCTTCCTGATCGGTGGGATCTTCCTCGGTTGTACGTATTCATGACCTTCCTTCCCTCTTACCAGTCTCGCGAACTGATAAAATATCTTAGCTGCCGCCGTGTCCAATGTCGGAAACTTCGGTACGACGGTCGCCCTCATCTTTCTGGGATGCTTCTTCATCGGCTGGAACGAATCTATTTGCCTCGCCAACGCCACAATTCTCGTCAAGGATCAAAGAGAAATTGGTGTTGCTGGTGGGACTGCAGGGTCCGTCCGAGCAGCCATCTGTGCCGTTCTCGTCGCCATCTACGTTTCCATCATGACCAACCGCTTGGGTGAGACCATTCCTGCCCAAGTCCCACCAGCTCTTGTCAAAGCAGGCCTTCCTGCTGAGAGCGTTCCGGCATTCTTACAAGCGCTCCAACTGGGAGCCGATGCCCTATCCGCGGTTCCAGGGGCTACGGAAGCAATTATCGCCATTGGTTCTCGCGCATACCAGAATGCGAGTGCGGACGCGTACAGAACAGTGTATCTCTCTACAATTGCCTTCTCTGGTTTGGCTGTTATCTTGACGTGGTGGGCACCGAATACAGATGAGTTGATGAGCGAGAAGGTCGCAGCGACTCTGCATCACGAGGCACAGAATTTGGATGGGAAGTTGAAGGAAACGGTGGCAGTGTAGAGAATTGTTAGTAGAAATTTTCAGAGTGTTGGCATCATGCACAGAGTTACCTATAGAAAATTGCAGACATAGGTAACTGATAAAGAAATGTAGTAGTTTCTTATTTTCAAAGACTCTTGTCACATTCGCTGAATCTTTATGGTTGTTACTGCTCCCTGACATCACTCTCCACTTTGCTGGCGCAAATGTGGGTTGCGAAGTTATTTTTATTATAAAAGCCGCGTACTGAGAACTTCGGCTCCTATCTTAAACACGCTTGGGCATATCCATTGATTCAAGTGGGTCATGTGAGTGTCGAACGGTTGAGGATACAGGACCAATTTGAAGGAGCTCTTTCAAATGGGGGAAGACATTTAACGCATCTACGGCATACTCGCTTCAATTCTAACCTGATACGAGACACCAATTCCGCTATTTCCGCTATATCTAGCCCTCTCGAATTCAGAATTGCTTGTCTGTTTTACGCTTTTATCGCTGCTGCATCCTTACACTGCCCCTTTCAATCTGACTCTGCATGTCTGGTTACTTGCCGTTAATGTGAGCGAAAATCTCCAAAAGGGGATGAGTTTACATACCCAGGGCTTCCAACGGGCCGTACTACGGTCCGTACAAAGTGAACTGTAACGGTCACGTGAGCAGTACAAACGTACCGAGTTTGTGAGCCGTACCGTACGTTTAATGATGCCCTAGGTACAGTACGTAGTACAGACTGTATTACCCTTTTAGGAAGTTTGTATGGCGATTTTAGAGGAGTAGGACAGCTCTAGCAAAGAGCGGCCCTGCGGGAGCGTTCAGGAGGGTTTCTAGAGCTCTAATTAGCCAAAAGTTTTGCAAGGACGCGTAAATCTCTTTCTAAGTCTTTTAATCTATCCATCTGCAGTCTGTTGTCTTAAAAATGCCTATTACTAACTATTTTCTATTGCAGGGCTATCCATCCACGCGCCTCGCCGCCTCACAGGCCTCATCTAGTCAATTGGATACCTCTGTCGCCCATTTTGCGCAGTCTCGCAGACTGCAGAAGTCGAGAGCCCTCTACACTGCGTCTCCTGCCTTATCCCGCGATAGTACACCATCTGTGGCTAAAGATCAGTTGCAGCAGTTCCTAGAGGACTGCAATTATAACGCTAGGGTTAAGTTTACAATTAACTAGAATAATATATAGATGTTAGACTTAAAATAGGCGTTGCCCTTAGCGCAATTAGGTTACTGCGTGAAGAACAAGACTACGTTGCAAGGCAATTGTACGCTGTTAAAAGTATAGGCTCATAGCGCAGATTTAACGCTTATAGAGGAGCAGGGCAAGGTAATCCGCCTCTAGCTCTGCTGTTAATGCCATGAGCAAGGTTCTTAGCGCGGCTAGTTGTACAGTAACTAACAATTAAGGCTTACTAAAAAGTGCGACAATTAAGGCTATTTAACTCTAGAAGAATTAGTTACAGAATAAGGTAGTAAGCAGTAAGCTTTTAGACCTCTCTGCTTATGTTACTAGGGAGAATTAGTTATCTAATAGCTATTTAGACCTTAATCCTGCGTCTCTAGAGACCTATAATATTAGCTGTTTTAACTAGAGTACAATGTACTTTAATTAAATTGTACTACTTGTACAGATCACGTGAGCTGTAACGGTTACAATACGTACACCTACCTCTCCTCCTCCCTGCCGTACGAACGTACTCAAAATCTCACCCGTACAGGCCTCAAAAACGCCCAATCGTACAGTACTACGCCTCGTTGGAAGCGCTGTACATACCCATAGGTAGAAATATGAAGCGGGGAGATATGTTGGCCCCGAAACTCTTGCCACTTAGGATTTCTCTTGGCACCATTCCTGCCGGGCAACGACAAGCTAATGGAAGTACTTCAGAACGATACCCTTGACATGGAACCATGCAGCTCCCGGAGCCTCTAATATGCCATCCAGCGCCGGTACCTTTTCCAGATCCCCGAGATTCTGCTCTAACTGCTTCGCACTCTTCGCGCTGATAGCTGTCTGTCCCCATTTTCTCTGCTTGTCATGCAATGATGGGATATTTATCGTAGCACAAACTTGGCCTTAGTTAAGCCATGCTTCCTAGTGACGGGCCTACAGATGTCCAGAACACCAGTGCGGAAGCTATTCAAGTAGCGTCCCTGATCCAGCTTGCCTTGCCACCGCTTCGGATCGAACCGTGAGCCACTCTCGTACTCGTCCTCTTTGATATCGCGCTGGTACCTTGACGTAAGGAAGCCACTTGCTAGTGATTGGAACAAATAAAGCGGAACATTTTATTTGCGCAGGCATGGCATTAACTCAGGATTGGTTGCGCAGTGCAGTACATGGTAAATTCCCTGGTAGATAGTAGGCTTGGTTCACCCGTGGCGCTCGCAGAACTCGCAGATGGCTGATCCCTCAATATATAATTCCTGATTCTGAAGATGTTAAAATACCCCCCCTTGTATAAGATGCTCACTTCGCGTAGGGCATCAAAAGGCATAGTTCGATCCAGGTTACTAGTGTTCAGGACCTTGAGACTATCAAAATGATCCCGTCTCACATTTCCGGGGTGATCTGAGTATATGGTGGTATCCACTGGCATATTCTTACCCTTTTGGGGGTATAATTGGTGTCCATGACTAGATTTCGGGCCTGCCAGTTAGGAGGGCCAACGTCTCCTCAGCCGAACCGCCACCGTAAATACGGGCAGTGTCAATTTCGTCGCAGCCGCGCGACTGGAATGCATCTAGAATATTGTTCACGTCGCTGAGATTCGATACCCGCCTGCTTCGACCCCGGCTTTGCCAAGTGTCATGACACCGAAGGTGGGGATGGCGCATTAGGCTGGGCCGCCATTTTGAGCTACGTTTAACGGAATTATAGTACGGAAAGGGATTTTAAGGACCTTTGGGCTTCTACATTGTTGCCAGCAGCTTGAGAATTTTTGAGGTTTCGATCTTGACTGGCGGATTTAAACACGGATTGCGCCACAAGCTCCGATTCATCGAACAAATCCGATGAGGCTCTATTATATCATAACTAGGGTAGTTTAGTCTGAGGCTTCTGTTTTTTATGCTTTGTTTCCTAAACCATCACGAATTTAAACGAATCTAATAGTATGTAAAGTCTAGTACCGACATCCTGTTGAAGTGCGTTCTTCTGAGCCAACACACTTGCGCAAGAGCTGTCTGAATGAAACACTGACGGGTTCTATCTTTCAAGTCTTATAATTACTATGTCTAATTAGCTTAGAGGCTCTAGCCTCGACCACCTTCATCCGTAGAATGAGAGATCAGGTTTATCAGTTCACGCCCTAAGTTCGCAAACCGCATTGGAATCTGGGTGACAACCTAGAAACTTGGAACAGACGTCAAATTGAATGTGAGACAGTGAAAAATTGGACTACTTACCGCGCATATGATAAAAAGCATGTCTGGGCCAAGCTATCAATATCTAATGTTCGTGTAAATGCTCTGGTTCAGATAGTAGCACCGACGAAGCTACCCGCAGTCTCAGCAATAACCATACCATAGAAGATGATGGGAATACGCAGATCTTAAGCGGAGGCGAGTGAAGAGAGCAATGAATGAATTGCAATCGAGAACTAAATCCAAGGGGATATGTTAATAGACCTGTAAGAATGCAGTGAGAGAACTAATAGGTTTATAGACCATAATTACTTAGAACAAGGGCCTTAATATTCCATGCCAGGGCCATCATAGTGTGGGATTCACGGTATAAAAATTGGATGAGCCGTTGAACAGTTTGGGAGATATCGCTGTAGAGGGATCAAGTACACGATGTTTGGGCTCCGGTAAGTGTCACATTTCCATGTGGTCAAAGACCACAATTAAAGCCTTTTCATTCAGTGAACGAATATAAACAATCGAGCTCAGCTATTTGAAGATATAGCCTGACGATCGTGTTATTTTGACTCTTCTAAGGGCCAAGAGCGCGGTAGTGTATGTCATATTGTAAGCTTTCCCCACTGTGTACACGCTTAAAAATATTTTTCTGGGTCATTGGGATGCTGTCGTTTCATCATCTTCATCCACCAGATGGGAAGCCTAAAGTCCTTCCCCTCACGATGTTGTAAGATGTACCATATAAGGGTAGTGGCTGCTGTTAGCACAGCTGCAACTACTCCAAACATCCATAATTTTCCTGATGTGGCCCAACTCTCTGGTTGACTACCTTTGCCCGGGGAGTAGTTAAAAAAGTTCATGCCGAAGATGGCCTTCATTGGCGTTAATGATGTCACGGCTACAGGAGGGGAATGAAACTTGCCGATGTGAAAGTGGCTGGTAGATATACCATCGTTAGAACGGCAACGGTTTTCATTGACCTGCTATCTCGCATTGTCGTCATATTGAATGCCTACATAGTATTAGCTCGCTGTAGCTTAGGGGGAGAAGCTGATAATACCAAAGTAGTCTCAGTCTGTACTCGATCATGATTGGATTGCTGGCGATGCTTGAGGTTTCGGAGAAGTTGAACCTGGAAGTTCATATAGCTAGTGGTTTTATCGAGGACAAGTTCTTCCTTGTCGGACTTCGCCGGGGCTTGTGAGAGTAACGTTTGCCGATATTTTACTATATCTTGTGTGTTGGCTAATGCGACCATGAGGACTTCAGTAACGTGGACCGAGTGTCGGACCATGTCCTCCAGTAGCGAAAAGTGCTTTCCGTAATTCCCTTGCTTCCTAGCCTAGCCGAAAAGGATTAGCTGTGTATCCTACTTTGGGAGTGATACTGCGAGTGCCACCTTTTCAATTGGACGAATTAAATCTCGAATACCCCACACGGATAGGTCATAGAGCTTGACAATCTCATCCATTAATGGAACATACAAAGAGAACGGGTCTCTAACATCCAGGCTCAATGAGCCCCCCGAAAGGGTAGCCTGGAGCTTTGATTGCATGCTTGTTGGTGTGTTGATGCATAACATGATGCAACGATCTGGCAACCAGCATGTCATGAAGGTCATCTCGTACCATCCGTATTCTACGCTACCTTCCCTCTTTAAGTCTTTGTCCTCATCTGTGGAGGCGGTTCCCACAATTTTTACTCTCTTGACCAGGCAACGAAACCAAGTGTATGGAGGAGGAACTTAGTGCTTGTAATGCTACAAATAATTGGGAGCAATTTCACACTTACTGCATGCCTGAAGTAGTTTTTTTTCATCGTAAGACGGTTCACAACCAAAAAGGCCATTTCCTTCGGAGCACGCCTTACTGGCGAGAAGAGCGGGAGGATTAAAGTGACGAAACAATTCCGCCCGTTGTGTTTCTTCCACTGGCAATCCTCCCTTCAAAAATCTAGGAGTATTAGGGCCTCGAATACAGGTCTTTGGGAAGGATGCGTACATATAACCAATTTTAGGAAGAGGGTATATCTAGTTCCTAGTTTAGCGTTGAAGAACACTCATACGCATTCTTACCGTTCCGTTTTCCATTTTCGCATTGCGCGTCTCCCATCCTCCACTAGCTGCCCTGGTTTAGCGACGACATGAGCAAAAGCCTTAGGGTAATACCATTTAACTCCAACACTCCGACAGAAACCATCTAGCCGCGCTGCTATGTTAAATGGCAAGGTAGGGAGAAAAGACTTATAGGGAATTTCGAATGTCTGAACCAGAAGATCAGTTAATTAGACATTGTTAAGGATTTCAGATCACAGCAGCGCAAAAGCAAATGTGTCGCGGAGGGCTTGGGGCTGAGGATGGCTGAAATCGGGTTAGCTCTGCACAACCATGCAGCCCCGCATATGGCCCATGCATTGTTTTCTCATCCGTTGAACTTACAGCCACCAACCAGTTGTCCGAAGCTGGTAGGCCTGTCAGCCGATTTTTAGCATTTAGCTTGAGATTTTCGCTTTCCCTTGCTGGATTTCGGATTCAGCATCTTAGGGTAGAGCGGTCTTCGTTTTGTGGATGGTGGGGTTAGGTAGCAAATTCAACCAAGTGGTACAGATGACCTTCAAGCTCACAGCAATCTTTTTCCCTCGAGGCGACTGGGTTCACCCCTCTCTTCTCTATTACGTAGGGAACTCTTTTATCTAGATGCTGCACGTGCTCGTGATGGCGCCGGCGCCAGCGAAGGCGAAATCTGCATTCTAATAACAATAAATTTAAGTGCCTCCAATATGAGAAGCAATCATGGAAGCCTATAATAAGTATCAACACAAAGAAATTGCTCGGAGCCTAGAATAGCAGACCCTGGCCCTCCCGTCGTGCTTTAACAGCCTGGTGGAGGCCACCGCCAAGCCTTTGTGTCCGGTTTTGTTTGCCCCACCTCAGGCTCCATCTACACAGTGCTGGCCAGATACTTCCAAGAGCGCCCTAATAGCATGCGGGAATCCCATGATCCAGTTGATGCCATCCAAATCCCGAAGTGCGAACTTTTTGTGACCTGATATTGCGGCACTAAACACTGAGGCCGATTGGTTGTGTGGATTGAACGCAGTGGCTGTGCACAGCCACTGGAAAGTGACCTTCGATAAGGCTAACTAAGCCACGATTGCAAGTTGACGTGGCAATTGTGGCTCTAGCTGTGCTACCACACGTCTGTCCACCTGGCGCAAGGCTGAATCAGTGGCAATATTGTGCCTTGCAAAAAGCTAGTTACAGCCAGAATCTCAACCAATAGCTGGAAGTTCTGTCCACAGCTTGTACCGCCAAGCCCTGGGTACAGGCAAAGGGAAAAAGGACGAACAACAAACTGCGAAACTAGAAAGTAAACTATAAGTTATTCTTGAGAAGATGTTCCTAAAAATAAAGATAAGAGAAAGAAACAATGCAGTTTGTTGCAGAGGATTGCTGAGTTGCATAACTATATCTCTTGTTTCAGCAATCCTGTACCTTTTCACGACCGTTTTCCGGAAAAATTTGACTGCAACCAGCCTTTTCCAAGGCACAATATCTCCGTCCTTCCCCGTTCCCATTTCTTTCTCATCGTTTCGCATTTTGTCCTGTTTCCTTCAGCGCGATCTAAATCACCCTCCTTCGGCCACCTTACTTTGGTGGGGTTGCCATATGATCCCTCGCAAAGCTGGATAACATATACCATTTTGATGCGACGATTATTCTCACTCCCTTTTGCTCTAATGTCTAGTTCGAACATCGCCAATCCGTGTTTTCGCCACAATGTCGAACAAAATGACTCACGACAAGTGCATAGTGGGATGGATCTGCTGGGAAGAGGTGGAACACATCGCTGCACTGGAGATAATGGATGAAGGCCACTGCCGTCTGCCGCCAGCCTGGCAGCCTCCAACCAGGTCACAGTGTATACAACCTAGGGAGTGTCGCCAGCCATAGGGTTTTCGTTGTGGGACCGCATCAACCAGGAATACAACCCATGGCCAGGCTGTCACCCAGATGGGGTTGCCATTCTGTAGCCTCGCGCGGGCATCAGTTATGGGACAGGTAGTGTATTAGAGACTGGATGTCGCATGCTAGGTGGACCACGCGCTGGAGAGTTTTTTGGGATGCCAAGTTCTGGGTTAATTGGACAGCACCTCGTACAAGAGTTGTTCTTCTGGGTTCGCTTAGCAACAGTAATTATTGGATCCGGGCATGTCGCTCTATGCTGAATAATTATGATCGCCAATCACAGTCGATCATTGCCAGCCCTCTGTTGGCCAGGCTGACGCTTTGGACAAACTCGGCAGCCTACATTTTGCTGTGCCTGCAGCCGTCTGTCCCGTCAACCTCCTTTTGTCGAAGCCCCAGCGGCTACGAATCCGTACATATATTGCACCATGTCGGCGCCTGGGAAAGGGAGCATTCGTCCGAATGCCACTTCCAGTCTGTCACAGGTATTAACATAGGGATTATGGCGGATGTTGAATTGCCGGATTTGTGTTTGGGTATTCCAATTGATCATCGGCTCGAACCTCTTTTCGGCACCGGACTTACAACTCGGGATCCCTTCGCTGGTCCTGGAAACCATGCTCGAGAAGTTGAGAGTTATGGCCACCGTCTTCAAAAATATCGAGCAAATATTTCTGATAATGAGGTTGAGTTTGCAAAATGGCTCGCCATGCCGGACACGAAAGGTGGTGTCGTGATTGTCCTTCAGCAGCCGGCGGAGCACCAGCGCTATTTCTTAGATCACCGTCAAACAGTGAAGGACTGCAATACTTTGGAAGCTGTTGACGAGGTCTGCCAAAAGGTTACTGGGTATGGCTTGGAGAAGATAAGCTGCTTCGACGCGTTCCCTTTTCACAAGATCCCTTTGAGTAAAAGTCTGGATGAATATGAGGAAGAACGCGACGAAGCGTATGCCGTGTTCCTTCGTATGATCCAACAGAAGCAGCCGGATGTTGTGTTCTGCTGTTATCGCAGCCCGTATTCCACCAAGTATAAGGACTTCCAGTGCATCGGAATTGGACGAACTCGCGATTTTCAAGTCACTGTCCAAGGTGAACGCTACACCTGTGTGAACGGATTCCATCCTAGCTATGCTCTCAACTACCTCGAGGACAAAAGCGCATTGCGGAGCCTCTTCATTATTGAGACAACACAAGCATTCCGTCGAGTCAATGGTACCTGGAAAGAGAGCTCCTGGATGACCGGCGTGCGCGAAAACTGTGCTGCCATAGTCCAGATAGACATTGAAGGTAAGGGTTTATTCTTGACTTTCTTCCCTCTTATAAGCTGTGGAGAATGACCGCTAACATTGCTCTTGTCCTTAAGATAAGCAGAAACAGCCAAGGTGGACCAAGCACGACTTCCAACGTGAGAGATTCCATCTGTATATGGAATTAATAACGAGGATATTAAACTCTTTAAAATCCGGTGCATATGATGACATGACGAACGACGAGCTCTACGACCTGATTTTGGAGAAGCGTTACAATGTCCTTTTGCCCAATTGCCTGCTGCTCCTCGTCAAAATTATCAACTTTGAAGACCATGGGGGTGACCGTCTTCAGGACAAAGGGTTTACGCAGCTGCGCCAGCGAGAGGACCGAGATGTGCGATATCTCAGACGGAACGTGGAGAAGAGATGTGATGAGTTCCTGCGCTCTCTCCGCGCAGTTGGAGCATCCTTTCAAGTCGAGAAAGGAGGGAAAGGTCTGTTCACATCTACCTGTTTAAACAAAAGCCTTCGCCCTCTTGGACCATTCATGAGTCAATCTGGATTCCACTACAACTTGCGACTCAGTTTCCTGAAATTTGTGCACATCCTTAACGGCGCTTATACGTACAAGGGCAGAGATGTCTACGATATTGACAGGGACGAGCTCAGTCGGGCGTTCAGACTTGCTGCTTGTCACTTTGAGTGGGCTTTGACACAGCATGCCGCCAGCACACGGAGACGGGCTCCGGAGGAAGACCTTGCGATCTCAAACAGATTGAACTTACTTACGATCAATAGAAGCCCTCATCAGACAAATTACGCGGCTCGCCCTGGAATTTCTCAAAGAAGAACGGCGCCGGCTCCGTCATCCGTCTACCCACAATCACCACCCTCTACGCCTCCACGACGTCCTAATGGGGCAACCGCTTCTCTGCCGCAGGCCGCTGCGTTTTCACCTCCCCCCTCTGCATCAAGTTCCAACGTGTCACCTATTCGTTTGCTGCAAGCTGCCAGTTCTTCCCAGTACCGCTCGGGACCTACCTGCAATAATTGCAAGCAAACCGGGCACTCCTCCTCCAGCTGTCCAAAGACACAGTGTTACCGATGTAAGTACCCAAGAATGGAAGACGAGTCTGTGATGCTGTCTTTCTACCTACAGGGCAAGGGAACTAATAATCTGTGCTTTCTGAAACATTTAGGCAAAAACTTTGGACACATAAGTTTTGATTGTCCTGTATACCCATCTACACCTCAACGGCGGCGCTGAGAGGGACATTGTGAGAGAGACGATGAAACCATTCGATTCACTACGGGGTTTCACGACGTTGGCGGGTTCCTACATGTCTTTCCTTTTATTCGTTAGGGTGAGCAGAGAGGAAAGAGGTAGTCCGCGAAATGTCTTATGACATGATTTTATACGGCCCTTTCATAATCCGCCTGCCCCTGCCGTGGGGGTCTGATCTCTGACCCCAAATCTTAGCCGCTCCAAGGATCCGAGCACCAAAGACTTTGAGCGGGATCCACCTCACAGCCCATAAACGTGGATTCCAGCATTCAGGTGCGGCTATTTCACTAGTCTGTGCGACTTTGCTTTAGTATCTACATTGTTAAAGCTTCGGGGGAAGAATTTCACGCGACTTTGGCTTCCGTTACTATAAGTTTGCGTGAATGTAGGTCTATAACTTACACCAGTTTTGTATTCACAAGTAGCTCTATTTCATCCACCATGTAGTTACCTCGTAGCCCTTTTAAGTTCCTAAGATGAGACCTTACTCAATAGCTCAATCAACCTAGTTTGGTTCTCACCACCTAACTGACCCCTCGCAACTCCATACCCTCTATCATCCGTCAGTTATCTAAAGTAATACCTGTGATAGGATAGAGCCTATATAGAGCATCTAATATAAAGCATTTTTCGTAGACCTAGTTCGACAGCTTGTAGAATCATCGCATATCTACTTCCCTTGATTGAGCGACGCAACAACAAGGCCCGTTGATACATTGTATAAATAATCACTATTCTATATTCTCCGCAACACCGTACCGAATTAAAAGCCTACAGAGATCTCTCGAGTCTTCAAAGGATACCAGTTTCAACGCATTTGAATATCTGCTAGTATAATCACTGTTACGTACGACCCAAGCATAATGCCGAATTGGAAAATCTTTCTTCCTGATTTAGGGACATATGGGTTAATACTGTTGAACTAAAACGGAACACTAAGCGCCCATATCCCAACCCCCAAGGCCCTCAGAAAGAGAGAACAATAGGATTTATCCGCAGCTAGTGCAAAAAGTAGGAAAGAATCTAGTTTCCGATCGAGTACAAATAGTTTGGTCAGCTTTGTTCCTAGAAATTGTGCCGAGGAAGCAACACTGGATGTCTTGTCTCCTGTAATATCTATATTGTAGTTAGCAGCAAGTGTCGTAATAGATCGTCCAAAAAGCATAAGAAAGAAAGGTAGACCACAGAAAAGAGGTCAATCTTCTGAGCCATTCCTGCCTGAGTTTGTATAGAGATCCATCCAGTAAAGCCAGGCCAGCCGACTGATAGGGGCAAGTATGAATTGGGCTATTGTGGGTACCGCTTCGACAAAGGATAATGTGACTGTTAGAGCAAAGTATAGAAGTATTGCGTAGTGAGACATAGATCCAAGGGGCAAAGGGCTAGGTTGGCAGTAAAAAGTTGCATAGAAAACCAGACACGAACGAGGAGACTGAGCACCGCCCAGAACGAAGCAGTAGTGTTGCTGTTTGGGCGGCAAATTTATCAATTTCAGAATCGAGGAGATCATTGTAACAGGACTGGCAAGTGTGTGTAGATGACTGGGATATTCAGGTTGCGAGGGGAAAAGTTCACGAGATTCGTACGTCTGTGAATGGCGAGTGTGCGATGTACCGCCTGGTGACAGGCAATTTTTTCTTAGTATGGTTGCGGTACTTACTTTCAGGCACAGAGGGGAGCATGTATGGGCACCATACAAACCCAATTGGGAAGTACTAAGAAGCAGAGACCGCTTTCAGCTATGCCCAAGAGGTTGTGATTTATCGTAAGTAAAAGACTGCAGACTGGAATTATATAAGCGGCTTACTACCAAATGTGTACTTCATAATTTCAAGCCAGATATACTAACTCGCTGGGTAACAGGGTAGTCATAAATCGCAGGTATCAAGTCGAGAAAGCTGCCAGAGAGGTTGTAGCTACGAGACTATCTTTCGAGACCATACGGGCGGCAGCGTTTGACATTATTTGCTTCATATCTTCGAAAAGGTAAAAATCTTATATATAATATATGTCGTCTCACCCTAGTGGAAGTCCGGGTCTGACGAGATTTTGGTCTTTGGGGAGCCCAGTGCGGTAACTGCCTGCATATACTGTGCCGCCTATGAGAAGAAGTCATTACTACGTTGGGAAGCCTGTGCGAGGCATAACCATATTTCATCTATGCAGCGAAACCTGGCCAATTCCGTCTAATCACAGCACTTTCTCTGTAGGCACGTAACCTTCGCTCGCATGCAGATCTTACCCAGCGCCTTGTATAGAGCCTTCTCAGTCCAGGGAAGAGGAAAGGAGTAGGATAAAAGCGTGACAGAACAATTAAGTGCCAATTTGGTCTAAAGAGGCAAAGCCGTGTCTTTCTGGTTGATTCCAGCCCATTCCAAGCTTTTTTTCCACAAGATCCCCTGCATATCCTCATTTTTGCTCAGTGTGTCCAACCGTTAGTTACGGAGCCTTTTGGAGGCTGTATAGTACAGTTACGGAAGAGGAGGCTGTTACTAACTAACTGTACGGAGGAGATGACGTCAGTGTACGGTTAGGATACAGTAACTGAAGTATATTGAAGTATTATGAAGTAATTGCGCTGAAGCTAAAGACTATACCTAATTAGGAAGTTGTGATACCCCTTGTGAGATCTACTGTTGTTGATCTTACTGTTTTAATGTACTCTGTAAGCTTAGTCAGCTTACTAGTAACAGCGTTGTTACGTAACTAATTCTTCTGCAGTTAAAGAGCCTTTATTGTTGACCGCGTCGTTGATTGGGATAGGAATTGGGACATTATAATGGGCAAAAGAATAACGTAGATGGCATAGTTGCTGAATTTGTTAGAAGATTGCTAACAAAACAGGCAATAACGGCATTCTCCGCATTAATCTCCGAACACGAGCCCCCTGGCCCTCAGCAACCTGCCTTCAACCGCCCAAAACCACCAAAAATCCTATATAACTACCGTAAACGGTTAGTACAGCAGCCTCATGTATAGTACAGTATACTGAGTAGATGCCCTGTACGTACGTACGTGACCAAAATCAGTGTACTGCAGTACTGTACTATTAGGTGTACTAACGGTTGGACACACTGTTTTTGCTCGCATCAGAGCTGTCCGCCTTCTTCCTCATAATAAAATATCCATCCTTGCCTGCATACTGTGGACCAACTGCAAGGTCAATGACATCCCTTGCCGCATCTGCGGATCGGCGAAAAGCGGGATTAAGCAGCTTGAGAAGAGGCTGTAACAAATTCGCAATATACACTTGGGTGGACCACATGCGGGGTACATCCGGGCCACTGAATGCCCGGGAGTCCAGAAGGCCCCCAGGGTCTACAGCCAGCGCGAACAATCCCTTCAAATCGTTGCTCTGTGTGTGCGTGTTAGCCAGTTTCCACAAATCTCTGGACTGTTTCTCTCCTTCCCTGCTTGAGTCTTCTATTGAGTTCATACATTGTCATTATTATAACGAGTTTGGAAAGACCGTAGCGTTGAAATCCACGACCAATGATCTCTTCTCCTTTATCAGGTGGTGGGTGTACAAGGAGATCTGGGTCATCGGGCAGGGTAGAAGGGAATTGTTGTAAAGCGGACTTCTCATGACTGTCGCTGGATAAGAAAACGATGCGACCTTGTTCAGGGTCGAAGGATCCTAAGAGTCGCAGAGACATAGCGAAGTGGGCAATGTGGTTGATAGCTATAGAGCGCTCGTAGCCATCCGGAGTGAAGTTGAGGCCGCCATGTAGAGTCCAGCTCATAGCATTCCAGATAACGGCTACGAGCGGCAAGATTTGCCCTCTAGCAATCTCGGATTGAATCTCATCCGTGAATTTTTGGACTGCGGCAAGTGAAGCGAGGTCGAGTTTGCGGATAGATATATTTGCGTTAGCCGGAGACCGAGCAATGATTGCTCTAAGCTTCGCCGTGTTGGTATCCTGCTCGGAGTCGTCTCTTACTGTAAGAACGACAGTGCTTGTGGAGTAGTTTGAAAGAAGATAGCCAACGGCTGGGATGCCCAATGAGCTATTTGCGCCTGTAATGATGACTGTTCCCATTGGCATGTCCGCGGTGAAGAAGTGTAGATTTGCCCTTTTCGAGCGACCAGATGCCAATGTGAATAAATAGTAGAGCTGCTTGGAAAGACGCTGACAGGGCAATTGCGCTAATTAGCTGGAAACGGCTCACATGCATGCTACAAAGGATTCGCGACGCAATGTATCAATAATGTAGATACAACAGGTCGGTGCTTATTGGTAAAGCTGCCTATTAGCCGTTGGCACCGGTAAGGATCATAGACAAGTTGCAGCGGGTCACAAGAATATCCCTGCTATGGACACTCCACTAAAACATTGACATATTTTGAAAGTACTTGGAATTCTGAAGGATGAGTGGCAGCTAGGTGTACGCGTTCTACTGTGCCTCCTGTCCCATAAAATGGGGCGTATAATCCGTGTGATTTACGGCTGATACTGTATGGATACCTGGATACGGTTAATCAGTCATGCACCGCACCGAGCTCAGATGATTGCGGCACAGTTTTTCACCCAACAGCTCAGGGCCTAGGCTACGCCGCGTTCAATACTCCTCACCCTTTCCTTCGAGTCCTCCTTTTATTTAGAGTGCCTCGTGTAATTTGGTCATAAAAACATGTTGCCTCAGACTGTAACAGATGCCATGGAGCTTTCCTCGGCAACATGACTTTGGATGACTCAGAACGTTGTCACATAGACATGCAGAGCCATTATTTGGGGAATTAGTAGTCCCTTTACGACTGGCGACACTAGAGGCATCAAGTATGGAATGATTAGATTCCCCCAAGACGGTGTTGTAGAAGTAGAATTCGAATCCACGCGGTTTCGTACGCCGGTGAATAAAGCCTAAGCCTCACCTCCATGGGTGGACTATTGTAGAACTCTTGAGAAATTTTGCCGTCTGTGCTACGGAAATTATTATCATGTTGCGCCTTCTAATCTTTGGTGTTTTGATTGAGAAGCCTGCGAAGAAATCAGGCGGCTATCGCGAGCATCAATTCTTGAACGACGCCAGCTGGGACCAGAATATTATAAATCATTATAGCAAAGAGAGCGTGGCCTTTTTGAAACAGTTACAGGCGAAGTATGACCCGTCTAAAGCATTTCAGAGGTGAGTCAAAGATGGGTATAAGTGTCGCACGTGATGCAAATCCACGTGACTCTACGTTCTATTTGTTTTCTGTTTAGGTCTGGCATGTTTTTATCCATTATATAATCACCTATGAGCCCGCTCTGTCCAGCGCCAGAGACCTTACACCTTAGCCCAACCGACCTAGTTTGGCTCTCACCGCCTAATTGACTGCTTGCACCTCTATATGCCCCCCTGCGATACCAGTTATGGAGCTGATGGATAGCGCACATCTAGACACCATGGTGAGGGTGAACCACAGGAATCTCTCCCTTAGTACTCCTTGGCCTAGGGACAGAATAATTGAGGGTGCAAAGAACGCGAGGAAGAGCGCATTTGCGGTGAGCGAGAGGACAGAGCCCCAAAATGACATGCTGATAGGACATGTCTCCAAGGCGTATTGGTTGCGTGCTTCCCACGTGTGAGCGAATATTGAGTACGTTAAAGATGCCATAGTAGCTGTAGAAAGCTCGAAGAAGTTCCGACGAAATGTAAACCAAAGAAGGACACAAAGCTCAGGCTAGAGTGACTCGACCACTAAGAACCTTTCTGTGTACCAATTTCGCTCCGAGCAAGGACGGTCTCGGTCGTTCTTCCGCCCGCTCGTAATGTGCGGAAAGAAAAACGGCTGTAATATGAAAAACTCCTGGAGAAGGAAGGAAGCATGACAGTGTTGGAGGAAGAGTCTTCCGAAAAGGCTGGTACGTGTGTCCATCCGCGGCCGATGTTTGAGCCGGTGAAGAATCCCGTCAGCGTCCCGACCTACGAGCAGCCCACCCACCGGGACTGCTGATTTCCCGCAGGCGTACTGCAATCCCCAATGATGGGCGATCACGTGAGGCCTTGGCTTTCTGTAGTACTCAGAGTATGACTGGTATGTTGCGAGTCATCTCCTGGCATTAGCCCAAAATAAAAAGGCGAACACAACGAAAACACTTCGATACAAGGTGAGAAACGATGAGAAGCAGATATTGCGGTGGTCAATGAAAGGGGCTATAATTGCAGTAATTTAGAAGAAACTCCTTTCCCTACTAGCCTCCCTAGCCCCTGTTCTGTCCACAGTGTATGTAACCTCCGCTGTCTGCGTCTTCGTAATACCCCTGTCATCCAAAATCGCTGTCTTGCTATCCCCACTAGCACTGCTACGCGGGTTCCCTTCCTCTACCTCGTGCGTATGGGTCCAACTGCCGCCATCCACCAGCGTCTCCATCATGACGTCGGAATCGTAGGGGCCACGCTTCCTTGTGTTCTTGCCGCGAGAACTGATGCCACCGATGGTGGGCATGTTCCCGGCTGAACCCGAGCCTTTGTAGTAATTTGAGTTCGATGTGCTGCTGAGGAGTCTGGGTGCGACGGTCCGCACGAATTGGCGGATGGTTGGCAGTGAGGCGCATATAATAAGAAGGTTTGCCTCGATAGTACTGGAGGAAGTGTAAGTGGATCTTCTTAACGCGGAGAAATCAAGGATACTTACACCCAATAATTGATTGGGCCAGCGACCCACGTGGAGTCGATTTGTTTGATCTCCGTGACGAGCAACACGAGGCGAACGAACGAGGTGATGACGGTTCTAGACAAGGGTTAGTCGTGTTAGCATCTAGGCGTATGAGACCACTAAGATATCAAAACGCCCGAGCAATCCCGTGGAGCTCTTGTTTCCGCTAGAGGGGGAAAGCGTGAGTACGTACATTGAACCGAGCACAAACATCAGGATCAGCCCAGCTTTCTTGCTCCTTGACATCTGAAGACGGAGGACCATAGGGATTGGAATACTAATGATTAGGCAATCGACAATTACCCCAAAGGCCGCCGTGGCTTCGTACAATGCCGGGCGGTTGATACATTTACCGTCCGTAATAGTCAGGTCCCAACCCATTGCAATTGGACGGCAGGCAAAGATGGAGGAAAAGAAGATGCCAGTACTTGCGCCGACGTTGATGAACATGGTCGTATACGTGGCCCATCGGAACCATTTCGCCTGGTTCTGTAGCTGGATATAGAAGAGTAGGAGGACCAGTTTCGTGAGAGCAGTCGGTGGGGCGTAGACAATGCTGTGTATATACACGGCGTACTGGCGTGGATATCAGCACACTGTAAAAGTGACCGGGTCTAACCGGACGTACAAAATAATTTTCCTGAAATTTAGTGAAGGGTATCTCCCATGCATGGACGCCAATGTATTGATAAACGAAAGCTCCTACAAGCTTGCTCAGCGAATATACGTTTAACTCAGAAGAGGGGAAAGCACTTACGGACAATCAAGGCTTGAATTGCATTGGAAAATAGCTGCACGGGGCAGTGTTAGGAAGAGTCAAATGGCTCTGATGGGTCGTAAGAAGGGTTTGGACTCACCCATGCTACGATAAGGAGGCCTGGTTCTTAAAGTCAGCAACTTGACGTGAATACATCCACCCGAGGGTAGGCTGAAAACACACCGTCGTCAAATGACAAGTGTTTGCGCACAATCGCCTTCACATATAATCGCTGGCCTAGAAAGAGGAGAGCCAGAACACTGCCCACACCCGTGAGCCAGTAACAGGTGATGTCTCCGTTCCTCTGGGGGTTGTCAAAGTCAACATTGTAGCCCTTAGGTGGAGGGAGAAGGGTGACGACGCCGTTGGTGACAGGCAATGCCATATTGAAGCTGGCGATGACCGTAGTGTTGAGAACGCGAGAAACCTAGGGAAGAATCTGGGGAAAGATAGATCAGATCATGCGAGAAATGGCTTTAACTTTCTCTTGCAAGTGGGTCTGGCCCAGCAGCAAGGTACAAATCGGTGCCGCAGATCTCCTACTACTTTCTGTAGTGCACCCCTGCTGACTGACCGTTCCGTTCCCGTGTGCTCCCGCAGTTAGCGGACTCGCGTACAGGGTTCACGGTCAGGACTCTGACGATCCGAAGTTATGATCCATGCGATACCGAAGAACAGATGGTCTGTGTCCCGGCGTACGAGATATGGCTGACCTTTAATTGGGCCAAAATATCTCTTAAAGGCAGGAGATAAGTCGCCCCCCTCAAAGTCTACTAAGCCAAATGACTACTAGTAGATAATAAGCGACAGGGTCATTAGTTTGCAATACAAACTCGCTAGAATTTAAATGTTATCGCTGCTTACGATATCTATCGGGCGATACAACTTCGACAGCAATCTCCGGATGTGTCCACACCAACCTTTAACACGCTATTATCCAACTAATTGTCGTCCATCTTGTTGTCCACCTAATTATCGCCCAGCTTTCAGTTTTTATCTAAATATTGTCGCAATTACACGATCGATAGGATCGGTGACGGCAGAAGGGGTAGATTATTTGTAGGTGGTCAAAGGTGTCGAGTAACTAGCCATATGTATGTAAGTGATAGCTATATTTAATTACGGGCAATTTGTATTACAAACAAATAATACTTCGCCTCTTATCCACAAGGAGCCATTTGGTAAAGCTGGCTAAGAGGGGGTGTGGGATTTATCCATTGCCAAGGAAGAGGGGTTGAGAAGGATTTGGCTCATGCAGAACCTGCAACCTGGAATCCCTTCCGGGAAATATCCTCGACAGGAATAAGCAGCCTTCTTCACAGCTTACATGGACCATGCTCTTATGTCAGTGCTCGGGGTGCCTCTACCCAATGGCCATGCTTCGTACACAGCACTTATCATGACGGCCGGGTGGCTGACGTGAGATAGTCTCCATTAGAGGTCATAGCTCCGGTGACATGATTTGAGAGACGGCGGGTCGGAGAGTAGAAGACGCGCAGGGATGGTGCAGGTCGATTGGATTTAATAAAGCTAGGGGGGTTCGTGCAATCGTTTGAGTGAACCTCCCTGGACTCACACGGTCACACCGCAGCCAGGCCGAATTCAATGTCTCATCATGTACTTGTATAACCACCTTCCTGCAGGCGCATTGCTCTCGCCGTTATTGCTATGCACAAATACGTGGGTGGCGACGGCATCGGCGACGAGTCAATCCTTCAACGGCGTCCGTCACTTTCTTTTCCTACCACTCCCCTCAATCTCATCACTCAGTCTCATCCTCCAATCTCATCCCTCAGCAATAATCATGGACACTGATGAATTGACCCAGTGTAATCAACTCACGGCTGCGGGGTTGCAGGACCTGGTCCTCCTGCCCCAGTCTGACGCCTACGTAGACCGCGAAGCTTCTTATTGGGCTGCCAACGTCCCGCTGCACCCTGATTGCATCGTCCAGCCACGCTCCACGGAGGAGGTGTCTCGTGTCGTCAAGGTTCTCGCCAAGGCCAACGGCCCTGTCGCCCTCCGTAGCGGTGGCCATACTCAGTGGGCGGGGTCTAATGATGTCCACAAGGGGGTCACGATCGATCTGGGCCGGATGACTGATGTGACTTATGATACTCACTCCAAACTCGCCTCAATCCAACCCGGCCCGCGATGGGGCGATGTCTACCAGGAGCTTCTGAAGTATCATGTTTGTGTCACCGGCGGTCGTGATGGTAATGTGGGCATAGGAGGCTTCCTGACAGGCGGTGGGAACTCGTACTATGCGGGCCTCTACGGTTTGGCTTGCGATAACGTCGCTAACTTCGAGGTCGTCCTCGCCAATGGTGATATTGTCAATGCGAATGCCACCTCGCACTCGGATCTCTGGACCGCTCTAAAGGGCGGCTCGGGGAACTTTGGCATCGTGACCCGTTTCGACATGTATACGTTTCCAGCGAAGAACCTCTGGGGTGGTATCCGAGCCGCGGCCAGGAGCAAGGGGGATGAGCTAGCGCAGACGATGGTCGACTTTACGAACGACAATCACAAGAACCCGGAGGATGCGTACATCATTAACTACACCTTTAACCCTGGGTCCTCGTCGGACATTCTCGTCGCCTATGTCGTTGTCGATACTAACGGCATAGTCAACGCATCGGCATTCGATAAGATCCTGAAGGTACCGGTGGTCGTGGACGACGTCAAGACGAGGACCATGGCGAACATGGCTAACAGTTACCTGCTTCCGAGCGACCAACAGTAGGTTTGCTGCTCATCTCCACCCTTGCCCGTATACCGCAAATTACTTGACTAATGGGACCAGGCAAGTCTGGTTCTCACTCACCTTTAAGAACGATGTCAGGGTCATTAAGAGGGCGGGTGAAATGCACGATAAGCTAGTCAGCGAACTCAAGGGCCTAATACCGGCCGGCAACTTCACGACTCAGTGCCTTTTCCAGCCCATCCCGACTCTCTTCGCCGAACATTCGGTTCAGCGTGGAGGCAATATGCTAGGTCTCGATAAGGTCAAGGAGAATGCGCTTTTATGGCTGATCACCGGCGCCACGGAGACTCCTGAGCAACAGATGATCATGCGGGAGAAGTTGACGGCCTTTTCGGCCACGCTTGAGAAGTTTGCCGAATCCAAGGGCCTCACCGTCAATTGGCAGTATTTGAATTACGTCGACGAGACGCAGAATCCGCTGAAGAGCTACGGACAGTACAATATCAACTTCATCCGTAAGGTCGCGGCCAAATATGATCCGTCTAGTATGTTCCAGAAGAAGGTAGTGTCGGGTTGGAAGATTTCAAAAGTCGATGCATGATTTAAGTGTTATGTCCGGTAAGGTAGTATGGTGTATAGAGCGGGGTTCTTTGAATCAAACTAAACCGGAATTGTGTATGTTTGCTTCTATGTGAGTTCAGGGCTAATTTGCTTGCAAGAGTTAAAGATTATCGCACGGCGGGGACTCGTGCCATATCCCAAGGCTAGTGCCAAGCACTGGCACAAATCGTTGCTCCAGCAGCACCGAACCCCGTCGCGGCACTCTGCAAGTTTACTAAAAACCGAATCCTAACGGCCCGGCCCGGCAGCAGGGGCGGGACCGCTTCGGCCTACGAATGGAGATGCAACAGGCAACACAAATGTTGATCGAGTTGACAGTGTCCCTACTGAAATAGCCCACTTTCCCGATCCCTCTGCTACACGCGGCATTATCTCTTATCAGGATCAAACCACTCCATGCCCCCAGGACTTGCCGTGACGCTGTACGTGAATCCTCAGAGCTCCTTCGTGTAGTGGGCACAGCGATTATTATTGAAGGCCCAATTACCTGCGGAATCATCGGCAACTTTGAAGGATGGGATGCCTAGATTGCTCCACGGCGCAAGGTTTTAGAGGTCGTAGGGATCAGATCCTTCGAGTTTGGAACTCGTAGGGATTGAATCCTTCGAGATCCTTCGGGGATGGAGGCCGAAGTGATCAGATCCTTCGATTCCAGGCTCCAGCATCGCATCGTATTACACGCAAGATAAGGCATGGTATCACTGGAGAATTTCTCAAAGCATTTGGGATGGCAGAAAAGAGCCAGGATACACACCGACCCCCTGCGGATCCTCATTTGCTTCAATTACTTGCCAGAACGGAGTTGTGCGCCGACAAAGGCATTGGCCAGTCGTACTTGGCTCAGGTATTACTGCAAGACCAGTGCAGGTTATCTATATATTAAACGGCTTTGATAAATAGCTTGCCACTGTCAACGTCTAGTTCAAGCATTCAATTCAAAAATTATCCAAGTGCTCACATTCATCAATGGAATACCGGTTCTCCAACCCTGTCAGCCCTTCGCGGTATGATTCGAAAGGACTCATCGCCGACATCCCCGTTCGAAAAAACATATTTTCTGAGGCGGAATACGTTGGATCCATTCGCGCCCAAGAAGATTGGAATGTCCTCGTTGCTCCTATTGGAGAGTTCAACGGTGGTCTCGATCCGGAATTGTCCTTCGTGTCGGTATCCATACCAGAGTGTCTCCCAGAGCGCCTTGAGATAATTTCATATGCAAATGAATTCGCGTTTATTTATGACGGTAAGCAGGCTTTATTACCTTTAGTACATGATTGTCTGACCATCGACGTGCCAAAGACGCCACCGAAAATATTGCTCATGATAAAGTAAGGCTAGCTCTATGAAATAATTAAAACTAAGACCTCTTTGACACAATTTAGGCTAGCGAGTCAATGAACGAAACCCTCGAATTGTTTCTCCAGGGCGCCACAACGGGTTATATAAACCCTCAGGGAAGTGGTAAAAACAAGATCCAAGCCCAGATTTTCAATGAAATGGTCGCTATTGATCGACCTCGGGCTTTGGTCACCATGAAAGCATGGGCCGAGTTTTTGCAACTCACATCAAGCCGAGATCGCAGCGTTAAATTCGACACTCTGGATGAGTACATTCCCTATAGGGTATGGGATGTTGGACAAATGTTAGTCTCATTTTTCCTTGATAGGTTGTATTTCAATATGTTTTTTTTTTTTTTTCACTCGCTGACGCCACGAAAGGCTAATGTTCGGCCTCGTCACTTTTGGAATGGGCTTGACAATTCCAGAGAATGACATAGAACGGAGCACTGAAGCCACACGATCAGCCTTCGCAGTTATTGCCCTGACGAACGATTTATTTTCCTGGGAGAGAGAACGTGATGCAGCGAAACGGGACAACATGCCACATGTAGTCAATGCTGTCTGGGTCATCATGGGCCAGCACTCCGTCAGTGAAGAAGAAGCCAAGCAAATTTGTCACTCGAAGATCGTCGAATTGGTTCAAGACTACAAGCGTATCGTTGAGCAGTACAAGAAGGACGAGTCAGTCTGCCTGGACTTGAGAAGATACATCGAAGCGCTACAGTACAACATAAGTGGTAACCTAGCTTGGAGTTTGACTTGTCCACGGTACCATCCAGAGACAAAATTGAACGCATGCCAGGCGTGGATGCGACAACGACTTACACCGAACTAGGTCAGTTCCACGAGGCAAGATCTGATCGCAGGAATATCAAATTTAGGTGCTTAGGTGGGCGTCGAAGGGCTTGTAGTTGCTACGTGTGTTTCTGTCATTGCAGCTAACAGCATCTTTCTTGTCGGCAGGAGAATTGTCACACAAATGCTAGAACTGAAATAAGTGGAACGCCCTCTTCACAGCGGAACATCCACATATATAGCCCGCCACTCTTCCATTCATAGTTCCAAATAATATTCTTTTCACTCTAATATCAATACATCGATGCAATTGAGCGTGGAGTCGTTACTGTCCACTGTCCATCCCTCTCCATATTTTTAGATGCACTTTGGCACCTTGGTGTAGGGTCCTACGGCCTAAGGATCGCTCAAGTTAAGCTAAGGAGATGGCTGATCAATTCGGCGTAATAGCATCCATTGTCGGCACCATCGCAGCTGCTGCAAAGGTTGCCGAGCTCCTTGAACTTGTGGTCTCCTCTGCGAAAGAAGCACCATAAGTCGTCAATGCGAGGCCAACGAGGTATGAACCGCACTTTCGTCATTGCAGATTCTTTTGACCAACTTTTCGACGGCATATTCTCGTCTTTCTCTAAGCTGGGAGCGGTTGTCACACCGTTATTCGTGTCCAATGGACAGAAATATTCGCTAAGGACGCCGTTCAAATAGACGGGCATAGAGAGCCAATACTCGAAGGTGGTAGAGAAACTCTAAAAGTATAATGAGTCGCTTTCACTCATGATTAACACCCTCAGGGGTACGTCCTCTCCAGAGGTATTGAGAATTGGATGCCTCATAACGCCGACCACTATAGTGTTATCTTGAATAGTGAAGTTTTGTAGAGGTAGAATGAAGAGGTTACGGAGGTAGAAGGGAGGGCAGCGATATTATTCATAGTTAGATGAGAGCGCCGACGAACTGTGAAAGCTTTATCGTCTACAGTAGTAGTAGAGGGCAGTATTCGCTTGCATCAGCGCTGCTCTTTTCATCGCCATCACTGCGCTTGCATCCTAACGCAGTAGGTCTCTCTCAATTCAAATTTAGCTACCAACCACACTAAACCTTCCCTCCTTTGTGATTGAGATCCTTTCTCTCTTTCTTTCTCTTAATTCCATTCCGTTACAAACATAGAAAGCCCTCCGCACGACTTGCCCCACTCCGACGCTTCTCTAAGCTAACCTAAGGCGCGTGCTGCCCGGGGACTGCGAAGGCAACACATGTAACTCAAACTCCTTCACTGATACTGTCGGCAAGCTTGCAGAAGGACACCTTGAGCAACCAAAGACCTACACAGCGTTGCGTCGTGGAATACTAACCTTGGCGAGATACTGCCTCGCTAGGTCTTTGATCCAGACGTTGGATTTGAAGCTGTCGGCAGAGGAGACGTAAGCTAACTTGCTGTTATCGGGGGAGAGTACACCTACTAGCGTATAGGATGAGGTCGCGACTAAGGGTTAAGGTAAGCCAACCCAGCGCGGACGCGGAATATGTCTGGGTTGCCGTCTCCGCTGCGTGCTGCGGTAAAGGTAATCCACTCTCTGTCGGCACCGAAGATGGCGAAATAGTCCTTGATCGGCCAAATGGAGTCGTTTCTGGTTTTGCGAATAGCGGTCGTTCATTCGCCCCGTCGTCATTAGCGAGGTAGAGCGTCGAAGATGGGGGTCCGATGCGGTTCATGTAACTGCTCTGGTAGATATCTAGCCTATTATAAACTCTATCTTATTAAAGTTGTACATGTTATTATCCTAGATGCTCTACTTAGCTTTAGATTACGATAACATTTTTATAAAAAGCGTTTTTATAGTTATACTTACACTTAACTTTACTTTAAGCTTTAAATAACACTTAATAAACATACTAGGCTAGTTTATGCTAATATAGCCTAGATTATGCTTAGCGTGTAAAAAATTAGCTATATTAGCTATAGATACTAGTTAAAAGAGAAATACTTACATATTAAGCTTAAGTATATACTTTATAATTACTTACTTTTTATTATTAACATACACTATAGGCGAGTTGCTTACACACCTAAGTTGCTTACTTTTGCTAAGACCCTACTAAACTACTTTTTCTACGCTAAGACATTCCTAAGAACACTACTTAGACGTGCTAAAAAAAACATTAAATATAGCTTACACTTTAGGCTTTTAAATAAGACATACCACTTTTAAAGTAATACGCTATAGCTACGTATAAAGTCTTTTAAATAATAATAAATAACTAACATACTAAATAACTTTTATAAGCTAATTCTACAGCTAACTTATAAAGGCTAGATAATTATTAAGCATATACTTAAGCTATATGCGTAAGGATTTTCCTCTTAGCTAGTAACTGTAGCTAATATAGCTAATTATTTGCGCGCTAAGTGTAATCTAGGCTATGTTAGCATAAACTAGCCTAGTGTTGAATGGACTTCCTTGTACAGCTAGGCGCGGGGTGAGCGGGCCTTGCGTATGATTCTGTAAGTGCACTTTTGTACAGTCTATAGATATAGAGGGGGGGGGGGTTACTAGTTGTTTATTCTTGTTCTCTATCTAGAGTTCAGGTAGAAGAGATTATGCAGCAGGATCTCTCCTGCTAAGGCTCTGCACAGGCACTATACAGTCACTACATAGCTAGGTTACGTAATATTAATTATACAGTTATGCAGGTTAGAGTTGTGCGTGTACTGTGTACAAACACTAGCAACTTTTTATTTTTAAGTTACTTACTTATTCTAAGCTCTTTTTCTCTCTTTTCTTTTTTTATACTTTTTATAATAGTGTTCTACAACTCTCTCTAACCCTTTCTTATAATTATATAGGGTGGTATGCCTTTATACAGGCTCCTGTAGGCGTTTATTGTGTAAAGATTAGGTGTTATTTAGGCTTAAAAGTGTTTATTACATAGAGTGCTTTTACTATAGCTACTAAAAGTGTTAAAGTTATTAAAAAAAAGCTTATAACGTACTTTATAGGCAAGTTACTTACACACCTAAGTTGCTTACTTTTACTAAGACCTTACTACACTACTTTTTTTACACTAATGTATTTCTAATAACACTACTTAAATGTGTTAAAAAAATGTTAGATGCAGCTTATACTTTAGGCTTTTAAATAAAATATAACACTTTTTAACTAACACACTGCAGCTATTTATAAAGTCTTTTAAAAGATAATAAGTAACTAACACACTAAATAACTTTTCTAAGCTAATTATATAGCTAACTTATAAAAGCTAGATAATAATAAAAAGTAAGTAATTATTTAGCACATACTTAAGCTAAATGTGTAAGGATTTTCTCTCTAGCTAGTAGCTATAGCTAATATAGCTAATTTTTTACACACTAAGTGTAATATAAGCTATATTAGTATAAACTAGCTTAATATATTTATTAAGTGTTACTTAAAGCTTAAAGTAAAGTTTAAGTATAAGTATAATTATAAAAAAGCTTTTTATAAAAATCTTATAGTAATTTAAAGCTAGTTTAACTTTATAAAAAATATTAAAGCTAAGTATAGTATCTAAAATAATAACATATACAACTTTAATAAAATAGAGTTTATAATAGGCTAAATATCTACTAGAGCAGTTGTTATAAGTTTAGAGAGATAAGGACAGCTAAAAGCAGTCTAGCTAGGTAACTAGAAGTAGACAACAGCTATCTAAGGCATTAATGCTAAAGGGTAAGCTATTCTGCTTTTTATTATTTTTTAAAGTAGTAACTACTTTTTAAACTAGTATAAAAAGAAAAATCTACTTTAAAATTAAGTTATTATAATCTCTAAGCGTAGCTAGACTACTAATTAGCTTAGTTTAGACTAGTTAAAGCACTTTAATGTGTATATAAAGAAGTGTACTATTAGCAGCTACTATTTACTAGTTATTAATAGCTATAAAAGCTATAACTTACTTTATTTTTAGTAATACTATAAAAATAATAAAATTATTACTATTTATATACTTTTTTACTTATTACACTTTTTATAGCTACTTAATGTAGGTTGTTTTACTTTTTTAAAAAAAGTATATAAGCGCTAAGCTAAAAACCTTATATATAACTAAATTACTTATATTATAAAAATAAAGTTCCTGCTATGCTTTAAAGTAGCTTATAATGCTATAATTACTTCTAGTAATATCTAAGAAAAGTTTTAAAGTGCTAGATTAGTTCTTTTTAACTTATAATAAGTTATAATAGGCTTTAATGTAAAGTTACGCACTTTATTACTACTACTACTTATATATAACAAGCTTTAGTAGTTATAAACTCTAAGTAATACTCTAAAACTTAAGTTATAATTAATACTTATAAAGATAAGAATTTAAAAGTATATAAATAGTTTACTAACTTTTATAGTTAAAGTGTTTAAAAAAGTTTTAAAAAAGGCAGTAATAATTACATATAAGCTAGTGTTAGCGCAACAGAAAATTACTAAGCTTTAAGTAGCTAATAAGGCTGCTATATAACATAAATTACATAAAAAAAAAGCAGATTAAAGTAAAAAAAACCTTAATAATTTAGAAAAGCCTACACTTAACAGCTTTAAAAAAGTTTAAAGCGCGTAGTAACAGAAAGAAGGCAAAGAAGTAGGTGTAAGCTAAAGTAGGTAAGCTATCCTAAAGGCGCTGTAGATAGTGTAATTAGACTAGGCATAACGCGCAAACGTGTAAGCAAGAAGCAGAAGTAGTATCTAAATAATATTCTAGGCTGTACTGTACTATATAGTGCTAGAGCAGGTTGTTATGGGCTATAATAGAGTTTGTTAGGGTGGGGTCTTGGCAAAAGTAAGCGACTCAGGTGTGTAAGCAACTCGCCTATGAAGTACGTTATATATAAACTAAATAGTTTTTTTCCTTTTTTTATTATATAGTATTAAAGTGTTATTTTTTTCTATATAGTGTACTAACTTTTTATAGTATAATAAAACAGCTTTTATTGCTAGTAATAATAACACTTTTATAAGCAACTTTAAAATTACTATTATAAGCAGGCAGTAGCAGGTTGTGTTGCCTATAGGCATAGTGTAGGGGCGCTAGTTTATGCATAACTTATGTATTTATATACTTATTTTACTTATTTTTATTTTTGTTTTATATAGAGTGTTAACTTATACATAGGCTAATAAGCTATTAGTAGTAGTAATGCTATTATATAATGTTATAGCTCTTATAGCTATTAACACTAACCTATAGCCTTTTATTATAAAGATTATATAGTGTAAAGGTTACTTCTGCACCCTTTTTATGTAGAGTTATAAGGCTGTTGCATTGCCTACATGCGCGCAGTGTTATAGCAGTAATACTAGAGCCTTACTCTTTAAAGACTACTACATAGTAGGCGCTGTCTTCAAAGGTAGTGTCTACAGCTTATGTGTATAGCAGAGCTGTATTATTTACTGTAAGCATTATTTCTAAGATAATATTTTTATATAAATAGCTTATAAAATTTAGTTAAAAAGATCTAGCTTATATAAGATAAAACAATAATTTTATTAACTTAGAAAAAATAAGCTAAGAACCTTTATATAGTAGACCTAAGCACAGAAGACGCTATGCAGAAGTACATTAAACAGCGTGCACAAGGTGCCTATATTGCGTTAGTGTGTTAACCTAAGGCAGCATTTAACTTGTCTACTGCTGCTTAAGTTATATTACTGTTGCATAATAATATTAAGGCATTAAATATACAAATCTAATAGTAAATTAATAACTAGAATTAAGAATTATTTATAAATCGATGTAAGGCACTAGAGGCATAAGAAACTGCATTAAATGTATTGCTAGAGAAGTCCTTTATAGGAGTCTATATATATGCGAAATAAGTAGGTGAGTCTTGGCAACAGACTTATGGTGAGATGCATACAACTATGGTGACAACGCATCCAACGCATCCAATCATGATGACAACGCACCCGACTATCGTGTGACTACTGCAAACAAGCCTCTTCTAGCGCTACGTTGTTGCTGCTAAAAGGTCTAGTGTATATAGCTTAGCTAGCGTAGGCCACTAAGTGTTGTTATTTATCCTGCGCCTCTAGGCTGCAGGTGGGTAGCCTCTGGCCAGTAACTAAGTCATGAGCATGGCGACTCTAAGCTACGTGTAGGTTATGTAACGCCTAGAACATGCGTCTGCTAAGAAGAGGGATAATGTAAGGCTAAGATGGCACTTACGTGCGACAGGTATATATACTATTCTGTACGCAAGATTAACTATTAGTTAATTATCTACACCTTTTTAGTTGTATTAGCGCAGTGGTACAAAGCTCTGTCCTTACACTCACACACTAATTCTAGCTTAGCAACACCTTAAAACTATAAATAGTAATAAAGAGGTAAACTCTAGCCTACTAATAACAGAACATAGCGTTATAATATTACATTAAAACATCTAATATATAGTAACGTACTTCACAGGCGAGTTGCTTACACACCTGAGTTGCTTACTTTTGCTAAGACCCTACCCTAACAAACTCTATTATAGCCTATAACAAACCACTCTAGCACTATATAGTATAGTATAGCCTAGAATATTATTTAGATACTACTTCTGCTTCTTACTTACACATTTGCGCGTTATGCCTAGTCTAATTGCACTATCTGCAGCATCTTTAGGATAGCTTACCTACTTTAGCTTACACCTACTTCTTTACCTTTTTTTTATTACTATGCGCCCTAAACTTTTTTAAAGCTATTAAGTGTAAGCTTTTTTAAATTATTAAAGTTTTTTTTACTTTAATTTACTTTTTTTTATGTAATTTATGTTATATAGTAGCTTTATTAGCTACTTAAAGCTTAGTAATTTTCTATTACACTAACACTAGCTTATATATAATTATTACTGCCTTTTTTAAAACTTTTTTAAACACTTTAACTATAAAAGTTAGTAAACTATTTATATGCTTTTAAATTTTTATCTTTATAAGCATTAATTATAACTTAAGTTTTAAAGTATTACTTAAAGTTTATAACTACTAAGGCTTATTATATATAAGTAGTAGTAGTAATAAAGTGCACAACTTTATATTAAGGCCTATTATAACTTATTATAAGTTAAAAAAAACTAATTTAGCGCTTTAAAACTTTTCTTAAATATTACTAAAAGTAATTATAGTATTATAAGCTACTTTAAAGCATAGTAAAAACTTTATTTTTATAATATAAGTAATCTAGTTACACATAAAGTTTTTAGCTTAGCGCTTATATACTTTTTTTAAAAAAGTAAAACAACCTATATTAAATAGCTATAAAAAGTGTAATAAGTAAAAAAGTATATAAATAGTAATAATTTTATTATTTTTATAGTATTACTAAAAATAAAGTAAGTTATAGCTTTTATAGCTATTAATAACTAGTAAATAGTAGCTGCTAATAATATACTTCTTTATATGCATGTTAAAGTGCTTTAACTAGTCTAAACTAAGCTAATTAGTAGTCTAGCTATGCTTAAAGATTATAATAGCTTAATTTTAAAGTAGATTTTTTTATACTAGTTTAAAAAGTAGTTGCTACCCTAAAAAATAATAAAAAGTGTTGCAACTGCTAATCAGAGAGCAATAAGAAGCAAGTCTATTAACTATAAGAGGCTTATAGGGAGCCTGCCTATGTAGTGGGAGCTCTAGCGCCAAGTGTCTTAGGCTGCTTATCTAAAACACAGGTGCAACACTAGGACCATGTGCTCTCTTACGCGACAAAAAGTAAAATAGCTTACTTTTTAGCATTAATGCTCTAGATAGCTGTTGTCTACTTCTAGTTACTTAGCTAGACTGCTTTTAGCTGTTCTTATCTCTCTAAACCTGTAATAACTACTCTAGTAGATATCTAGCTTATTATAAACTTTATCTTATTATAGTTATATATGTTATTATTTTAAATACTATACTTAGCTTTAATATTTTTTATAAAGTTAAACTAGCTTTAAATTACTATAAAATTTTTATAAAAAGCTTTTTATAGTTATACTTACACTTAAACTTTACTTTACGCTTTAAGTAACACTTAATAAATATATTAAGCTAGTTTATACTAATATAGCCTATATTATACTTAGTGTGTAAAAAATTAGCTATATTAGCTATAGCTACTAGCTAGAGAGGAAATCCTTACGCATTTAGCTTAAGTATATGCTAAATAATTACTTACTTTTTATTATTATTAAGCTTTTATAAGTTAGCTATATAATTAGCTTAGAAAGGTTATCTAGTGTGTTAGTTACTTATTATTTTTTAAAAGACTTTATAAATAGCTGCAGTGTGTTGCTTAGAAAGTATTATATTTTATTTAAAAGCCTAAAGTGTAAGCTGTATCTAATATTCCTTTAACACATCTAAGTAGTGTTGTTAGGAATGCATTAGTGTAAAAAAAGTAGTGTAGTAAGGTCTTAGCAAAAGTAAGCAACTTAGGTGTGTAAGCAACTTGCCTGTAAAGTATGTTAATAAACTAAGTAAAATATCTTTATTTGTTTAAAAAATTTAAAAGATTTAAAAAAAAAGTAGTAGAAACTTTTATAAGCTAATTAGACATTAATCTAGCTCTTTTTAAACTAATAAGAGAAAAGGCTTAGCAAGATGTGCAGTGATCAATAGAGAATACAGTGATTAATAGAGAATACAGTGATTAATAGAGAATACAGTGATTAATAGAGAATACAGTGATTAATAGAGAATACAGTGATT
>NW_022985202.1:572919-576040 GCF_010093535.1 Lindgomyces ingoldianus
ATACAGTGATTAATAGAGAATACAGTGATTAATAGAGAATACAGTGATTAATAGAGAATACAGTGATTAATAGAGAATACAGTGATTAATAGAGATACCTTGACACCGTCATCGTTGTTACTCATCGAGACTGTTATTCGCTCACCACCCAGGCATCCTTGCTACGTACCTACAAACCTCTACGGGTGATCCCCTACTCCGGTAAGACTCTGTCACCGTAACGTAACCCAACAAACCAGCATTAGTGGAAGTTGACTTCTCTTTCCGCAGGATTACTCCAGAGGATCATAAACCGCAGGGATTCCCGAGATTCCATCGAGGAGCCACTAGGGGTCTCACTCGTCACATTCTCTTGTCCCTTATTTGCAACGCTAGCTAGCTAGCTGCATAGCAACCTGGACCCCACCCGATGCAACTACCCCACCAACCTGGCCCCCAAGGCTCTGCTGAGGCTGTGCCCAGCCATTGTCTAGTGGTCCGGTCGATGAAGCAAATGGAATTTGGTTCGGATTTTCTGGGTCACTGTTGGAAGCAGGCCCGTCAAGGTCCTTCGCCGGGTTATGCGCCCACCGGAGAGATGTGATTGTAGTAATAAGAAACAACACTCTAGTAGGCCTAGTTAGTACGTTATTTTTTTTATACATGGAGAGATTGCCATGCTTACATCTGTGGCACTCCGTGACCTACTGCAACCAAATGGAGTGAGTCATCTTTCAATATACCGATAGCAATAGTAGCCGAAAACCAGAAAATGAAGCTAAGGATATCCACTCCAAGCACAGAGTAGATATGGCTAACAGGTACCGGGTTCTTCCATCGTTGAGATAGTACTTTCTCTGCACCTGCGACGGCAGCCATGGTAGGAGGCATGAGCAGAAATGCAAGGTGCTTCGAACGCCAGAAGGCAATTACAGCCTGGTATAGAGTCAAGAGAATAGTCCAGATAGAGACAAACATCATGAATCTCCAATTTCCCTTAGCATTCTCTTCCTTCAACGCTATAAGAATATAATTAGCTCACATTGTTCAAAAGTCAGAATACAACTAGAGAGGCTCACAAATGCCAGTCAATATCACCATTATGAATGCGATAAACAGTTGTATTCGCCTCCCTAGGCGTATCCATGGGTAAGGTAGGTTCCAGTCAAAGCCAACGGCGAAACAACTGACAGTCATTTGTAGCTGAGCAGTCCACGAAATCGGTGGTAAAGTAGGGTGCAATTGAAGACACTGTAAACTCGTCTAAGATGGCGAATATAGGAGCCTTTGGACAGCAGGATGATGGGCGCTGAGAAAGCAGCAGTAGGATGTATTCTAAGAAATATAGAGGAAAACTTTGCGTATCAAAGGGCGTAAGGTCAAGGACTATATAAGAGCTACGCCTATCATCCGCCATCAGTGACGAAAATGCATATTTGAAACCCCCTTTTCCGTTTCTACAGAAAAATCGGAGCCCTGCTCGAGAACGCCTTTGGGCCTATGCGCATCTGCGTGTTGCTCCTTTAAACTCGTGTTTTCGCTAAGCCCTGATTATCCCTGCCCTGCCCGAAAGCAACCTTGCCCTTGATAGCGGCGGCGTCCACGGCCTGTCGACGCTGCAGATCTTGAACCAGCTGATAGAACCTATCAACCTGAGACTGGGCCCCGCTACCAGAGCCAAAATAGGACCCGCAGCAGGTTCAGTAGACCTGTCGCCTATTAACTTAATACGCGACCCGTGCGCCGGGATAGCAGGGATGATGTGATATGAGACTTGGCACGAAGCTTCGCACATGCCACCATAGTGTCACGAGAGTCGTTCGGTCTTCTGGATAGCTTAACAAAGGCTTTCTATTTAGTCTCTATTGTGTGATAGTCTATCGTACAAGACGTTGCGTAAGTAGCTCCGTCAGAGGTCCTTCGCAAATCTACCTTATACCAGAGCTAGCCTTACCACGGCCAGGCTCCGATTCCTCTTCGGTCGTCTCTCAGCTAGCCTTCAGAATAGCCCTGGCTTGGCCTAACTCTAATTGAGGTTCGGATGACTTCCAGTTAATCTCCGAGCTAGCCCTTGCGTGAACTAGTTCTAAATGTAGGTCAAGTCGATGGCTCAGTGATTTGGCTTGTGCGCAGCAAGCGGCAGGTTCCGATCGCTGTTCGAAGTATACTTTGTGTAACAATTGGCTTGAATCGTTCTATTTAAAGATACCTGACAAGCCTATAGCCAAACGTTCCGCGTATCTGCCCCAACCCTGCCCTGCCCCCTGCGCTACCTCTATCTCTAAGTATTTAGATGCATCTCTTCTCTTAGCTAGCTTAGTAGTTTTTCTAATATCCTTTTATATAAGGCCTATAGGTGTTAATAGAATTCCTAGGTTTCTAAGTCTCTATGCACTTTTATATGTCTTTAAGTAGATTTACACTGCATTTAGACCTATTATCTAACCTATACTATTATATTATATTAGAAAGCTTACTTTTACTAGTAATAACCTTTTTAATAATATTATATTAATTATTGTAAAGCAAGCTTGCGAGTGAAGTAATACTTAAGAGTAAATAACAGCTGTCTAATTCTCGGCCCTAATTAGGTTTCGCAAAATTCCCTCTTGAGAAACCTAAGGTTTATGCCAATTTAAGATTAGTCATCTAGAAATTGGTTAATTGTTCGCTTTAATTAAGGGAACGCGTTCTGGCTCTAGCTTGACGCGTTCCCGCCCCCGACACATTCTGGCCCCCGCAATAGTCATCCTCTTTATTGCACCTTGCGGTCTCTAGCGTTGCGCCTGTTCCTTTCACCGCCTAATACTGCCACGCCACGCCTAATACTGCCACCCATGTCCATTGCCCACCCTCCATGGGCGATATCTACGCCGCCACATCTGCAAATAGCCTGATTTTTGGTCTTATGATAGCTTCCAGGCTGCTCTAGCTTTGAAGCGCTGTAGAGCTGCATTATAATTGCTATTACGTTGCTGGGAACGCACTGTATGGCTGCTAGGTACCTCTCTATAAATGTCACGGTTTGACAGAAGGAAGTATACTGTGCTCGCACAGTATCCTAACAATGCAGCAAATTGCAGAACAATGCATCAAATTGCAACAAGAAGCAGCAAATTGCAACAAGACGCAGCAAATTGCA
>NW_022985202.1:576330-600725 GCF_010093535.1 Lindgomyces ingoldianus
GCAGCAAATTGCAGAACGATGCAGCAAATTGCAACAAGACGCAGCAAATTGCAGAACGATGCAGCAAATTGCAGAACGATGCAGAATAGAATCCCCGCTTAGCAGCCATAACTATCTGAACACTAATCGATTGACTCTCGTGACAATAACTATATACAATACTAGGACTACAAAACTAGGGGCGATTGCTCTCCTTCCGAGCGACTCTGAGATGCTTGCAGAGCTGGTCCAGCGAGACCCTCTGCTGCTGCTGCTGGCTCACCTGCCACATGGCCGCCTCCTCGCTGGTCCTCCGCGCCTGCGCGATGCGCCTGATCTCCTTGATGACCTCGAGCCGCAGAGAGTACCACTGCAGCTCGCTCTGACGACCTGACCTCCACTTGTTCCCCCAGCGCCTGTGCAGAGGTATACCTGCTTGAATCTACGTCTGCCAGCGACGGCGGCGCAGCTGCTGTGTGCCTGAGTGGAGGTGGTGGCAGCAGCAGACCGCCCTGCGCCTGCGACGCCTCCAGGCGGAACATAAGGCTGCCAGACGTGAGCACCTGCAGCTGCTGAGACTGTAATCTCTGCAGCTCGCGCAGGTGATTGAGCTCCTCCTTAAGCTCCCTCTTAAGCTCCCTCTTAAGCTCCCTCATCCGCTGCTCGTTCCGGGCACCCAGCGCTTGGAGCTGGTCAGCAAGCAGGGGTATCGCCTGGTACAGGACTGACAGCCGACTAGGAGCTGCCTCTGCGTCGAGAGACGCGTCGATGTCCTGAGCGAAGGCGGCGTACGCCCTGTGCTGGAACACTGGGTGGTTCCACACAGGGTGGCTAGGGAAGCGCCGGCGCAGCGCAACTGAGTCCTGGAGGATCACCTCTCTGAGGTAGAGCAGCAGGCTCGTGAGGCCCCCTGCGGCTAGGTCGTTGATCTGGCCAGCGTGTGGGCCGAAGCGGCCCTTCCACGCATCGAGCTCTGGCCAGATGAGAGACAGGAGCTCGTCTGGAGGCGCGACAGCTGCGCGAGGGATCTCGAAGCGGCCCATCTGCGGCGGATGGCCAGCCATAGACCTCATGAACTTCCGCGGCAGTGAGTTGAGGTAGCAGCCAACCATTTGCTCCTGATTCCACCTGCCTGCTTGCTGAATCTGATCCTCACTGACCCCTTTAGGCTCTGCTGGCTTAGCTGCTCTACTGCGTGGGAGGTGAGTCTTCTTCTGAGATAAGATCCCAGCGTAACTGTACGCCTTCGCGACCCAGTCGCGCTGGGAGTTGTAGGAGAAGGCTGCTGTACGATCGCCTGTGCTGGCCTTGATTAGCTGTATGCGGTACTAGGCTGAGCGCTTACTAAAGTTAGGAAAGGGCTTGTCGCCTAGGTCCTAGCAATAGAGCAGGTAGAAGGCTAGGCTGCTGAGCATGTAGAGGATTGGCTTCCTGTGCCGCAGCGTGCCTATTGTCTTGAGCTGGCTATGCTAGTTCTGCTTGCTTGCGCGGGTGGTGAATATTAGGGGCATGCAGCGTGTAGGGCCCTCCCCCTTAAACTTAAAGGTGAACAGGTCTAAGATCTCTGCAGAACAGCAGTCGCCTCCGCGCGTGAGCATGTAGTGGCCCAGCATGAGATCAACTAGCGTACGGAAGTGACACTCTACTGTTGCTGAGGACAAGCTCGCGTCTGCGCTATGTGTCCACAGCTTGCTACAGAGCCGCTTAAACTTGTCCTTAGTGTAGCTGTTGAGCAGCGTGTCTCTGCCCTTGTCAGCGTACTGCTCTTGATCTCGCTGGGCATCCCTGCGCTGCAGAGACCTAAGGTACTCCCTTGCGCTGTCTACGCGCGGCGATGGGTGGCTGTTCATGCTCAGCGCCTTCTGCTCTCGCTAGAGGTTGGTGATGGCTGTGATGTAGGCGCAAACTAAGCGCTAGGCAAGACGCGTCTTGTCTTGGGGGACGTTGCACCCTACCTTGCAAGACCTAGTCCTTAAGGGCTGGTTTGCAACCTCTTTAACTAGGAAGAGCAGCAGCTTCTCCTCTGTAACAGTGCTGCTGTTGTGGTACTGCTTCCTCTTGCATAACGCCTAGACGCGGGAGTTAGCACAGACACAGACACACAGATAGGCAGGCAGGCGGGCGAGAATACTACCTTGAATTCCTCCTGCTTTGGACCATAGACCTGATGCGTATTCTCTGGCCGCTGCTCGCGAATTGTAGCTAGGATATGGTGCACATTGACGCGCAGCTTAGCGTTGTTCGCGATGTTGACGTCTGCGCGCTCGCGACGCGCCCTGCGCTGTAGACCCATGCTCGTGCCCCCTGAGTGAGTGTGTACAGTGAGGGAGGGTATATACAGCAGCAAGCAGCGCACGCTGAAGCTCGGGCTCGGGATGAAGGTGATGCCTCCGCCTCTCTATCGCCACAAAGACTCTATCATAACCCACCACAGCCTCCCGCGCCGCTTGCAACTATTCACCTACTTACATCTATAGATGATAGCCTCTAGAATAAGGTTCTTCTTGCTGCTGTTACAGATCCCTTAACTGTTTTGCTTGCACAACCGCTAGTTTCGTGTTACGATCGCTGGTGGGCCAGAGGAACATGCGGGTCTCCAACCCCACGGAGGAAGGACGGATGGGCGCTGGTGAGGGCACGGCGATAAAACGCCAAAGGTGCACCATCAGAGGCTTAGCATTGCACCAGCCCGACGAACTCCGACGCCCCGTGACTGGTGCATCTCGGCCCAAGAACAACTAGAGTTAGTGTACGAAAGCTCCCTATCTAGTTTGAAATTAAATATTACACAACCTTTTATAATTATTAAGTCTAGGACTAGTCCTGCACCTGTCTTACTTCTACTAAACACTAATGCAACACTATTAAAGCACTATTAAGAGTGTTGCAATCAGCATGCTCAAGCTACAAGCAAGAGGTGGTGTAACCCAACTAGATTAAACTAAGGAGCAGAGGAGCTGCTCTACGAGTTTAAATATACATGTGTGCCCCCTGCCAAGGCGCTACTCGTTGCGCAAGCGAGGGAGCTTGAGTCGCAGAGTATGTGACGCGGTACGCGTCGTTACAAAGAGTAATATTTAACTATCTACTGCTAGTTCTTACTTAACAATGCCTAACTTTCTTCTTATAAGAGATTATAAAGTTGCTAACATAAGTCTACCTTTTATGCTAAAAGAGTAACTATTTTTTCTTACTAAGCAACATCTATATCTGTTAATAGAGAGGAACTTATTATATTAAAATAGCTATTATAAGTATATTGTAACAAGGTAGTCACAGTCAACCACGTGGCCTTCTCTCTCTTATAGAGGTTTAAGCTAGACTAGAGACAACTGCTAGTGCTAGTGCTAGCCCTAGCATTATCTATATATATATTATACTATGCGAGAATACTTAGCTTAAGTATTCTCGTGCATACCTTTTAGTACAGTAGGGAAAGTTGTATAGTATTAGCTTAGCAGGCAGGGCGCCTACCTTATTATACTAATGTAGCTAATGCTAATCCCTAACACACTAATATAGCTAAAAATGTAGAATAAACATAACTAACTATAATTTAAATATGTTTTACACAACATATGCTAAAGTAAACTACATGTAAATTACTATAAAAGTGCGCTTATATTAGGTATACATTTTTTTAAAAAAAAATAAGAAATATATAAAGTAATAAAAGGATAAAATTACTAAAGTGTATTTAAAAAAAATTATAACTAACTAGTGTGTTTAAAAAAGATAATTTTACTTAACTTTATATTTTATAAACTTAAATATATTAAGTACAGTAAGCTTTACAAATAACTTGCTTTATTTTTAGTAATACTATAAAGATAATAAAATTATTACTATTTATATACTTTTTTGCTTATTACACTTTTTATAGCTTTTTAATATAGGTTGTTTTACTTTTTTAAAAAAAAGTATATAGGCGCTAAGCTAAAAACTTTATATATAACTAAATTACTTATTATAAAGTAAGATTATAAGTAAAGTAATAGTTAAAAGTAAACAATAGCTAGCTAATTCTTTACCTTAATTAGGTTAGTAAGATTCCTTTTTGAAAAACTTAAGGTTTATATAAATTTAAGATTAGTTATTTAGAAATTAGTTAATTATTAGCTGTAATTAAGAGAACACGTTCTAGCTCTAGGTATTAACGCGTTTCTACCTCTACAATAGTCTTCCTCTTCTTGTTACAATTTCCACTTACTAGTCACGTGCTAATAAGGACGTGCGTTGGGTGCGCAGGCCTAGGTTAAGGTGTGTGGTTAGATTTAAGGATTGTAACAGCACAGGCAAGACAATGGGTCTGAATGCGGTAGGAATCTACTTAGAGGCATATAGGAGTGCGTGGGGACTTAATAACCTAGGAATCTTATTAACACCTATAGGCCTTGTACAAAGGATATTAGAAAACTACTAAGATAGCTAAGAGAAGAGGTGCAACTAAATACTTAGAGGAATAGAGGTAACTATAAAGAATAGGGTTAAGTTATAGTTAAGGCTAATATAGAAGCCCTTTAGATATGTTCTAAGCAACCTAAAGATAGAATAATTTATAAGAATTATTACACTACTTTTGTTTATAAGCTAATAGTCTATATCTAGAGTGTATAAGAAATATTTAGAACTAATTTAAAACTAATTTAGATAAGATATAATAAGTATAACTTTTTAATAAAAAAATATATTACTAAAAAAATAAACTACAAGAAGAATTAACACTAGTTACCTGCAACCCCCCCCTCCCCCCTCGCGCGATGTGTACACTGTGTAAACCTCTTTGCTTTGCATAGCTAGCATAGAGCCTATTTAACACTAATTAGTAGTTTAAATGCTGTAAGACAGGAAGCTCATCTTGTACCTTTTTATTTAGAGGATTATGTATAAAAAGAATCTTTTTCTTTACTAATTTAACTGTAAATTAGCAAGAGTACAGATAAAGTCTAATCTATGTGCAAGTAGCTGTAAATCTCTATTTAGTTACCTAACAAAGAGCAGAAAACTTGTCTGTATAATACTATTTAAAGGTATTATATAAATAGTAGTGCTTATTTACTGCTAGAAGGTCTGTTTTATCTTTTTACACAAACCTGTTTAGAGGTAGTATATAATAAGAAGTAAGACAGCGCGCAATAACACATAACTAACTACTATAAAGCAACAAGCAACACTAGCTCTATCTCTAACTAGCTAATATAACACATTAACATATAACTAATACATCTCTCTAGTAGGCGTTTTAGTAAAGACTCTGGCAAAGTAAACAAATATTAAAGTTTAAGTAAATAATATTAAACTATTAAATAATATAGTTATAAAAAAAGCTTAATTTATATATAGCTAACTTAATTATAGAACTTTGCACATTAAGCGTAATAAACATATAAACTTTTAAGAACTTTTAGAACAACTTTATAAAGTAAAAGCTTATACACTTTAAACATCTTAGCTAACTATTTTTATAAAAACTAATTACTACCTTATAAAATAAAAGCATTAGTTTTAAAAAGAATAAAATAGAAGCTGTTATACTATATAAACTTATATAAAAAAAACACGCTTTTACTATTTTATTAGACTACTATACTAAACTATTATTACTAGCGCTAGTTCTAACGCTACAGAGGATGTCTTTATATAAATTACCTATAGACTTAATACTTTTTCTATAATTAGTATAACTACCTTGCAATAGCTTACTGTATAAGAGCATAACTAGACAGCTACATATTCCTGTAGCTACAGCTCTGCACAAGATTCCCTAAAGCTTATACCTACTATATATAATTTAGTTACTATATAATCTATACTAACTTCTACCTACACAAGATATTATAGCAGAGAACCTTACACCTAAGAAGGTTATATAATTCTAGAAAGCATAAAGAAAAAAGAATAACTGTTAAATAGGCTCTAACAGCTAGCTGCTTGTAGTATAAGCACTTAAGTAGCAAGAGTAAGAGTGGTGTACAGTGTGCACAGCGTACAAGGTAGGTAAGGTAAAGGCAACATGTTTCTAGTTCTATTACTCTTGTCTTTTCTCTGTATAGAGAAAAAGGGGGATATCTAGATGTTTACGCACAGAGGTTTACACACAAGCATTATGTAACATAGATACGTAGTCCTGCTTATGCATAATTACTTATATCTAGATTATAACACTACTGCTGTGTATAGACACTAGTAACTTTTCTTTTTATCTAAAGAGTTACCTTTTATACGTGTTACCTTTCTTTTATCTATATAGGTCTATTTAATTATGTTCTGCCTTTACTTTACCTTATTTATTAAAACTTGCCTTAGTAATGCTGTATATTAAAATAGGCTAGTTACACTATGTAGATAGCTTTATAAATAGTGTAAAGTATTTTAGGCTATTATTATCTAGCCTTTATACACTTACCTTATAAGTAATTTAGCAGTGTATAAACTATTTTATGCAGGGTTTTATGCTAGAATAGTGTAGGATCTTTGCGTAGGCAGGTGCGTAGGGAGGTGTATATAATAAGGTCTTTTTTTTTTTTTTACTTTCTCTTTTTTATTCTTTACTTTCTAAGCCCTACTGTACTATTCCCTAGCTCTTTTCTCTTTTTATATAGTGCTAATAGTAACAGATACTTCTGCCTGCACACACACACACACACACACACACACAGAGAGAGAGAGAGAGAGAGAGATGTCTCTCTAGCCTTCCTCCTCTACCTCTAGCGCTATTAGTGCGGGCGTCTTTAACGTCCTTATGCAGTCTAGCAGCCTAGGGCGCATCTATGTTACCCTTCTAACTAGTTTTACTACTAATTAGTAGTTTATTTAGTGTCTTAGCATAAATATATAAATCTTTTAGCTTTTTTACTTTCTTTTTATATAAAATGCTAATTATAGATAGGCTAAAAAGCAGCATATAGCAGCTTTACTATTCTATAATATTAATATTGTTTTGCCTACTAGCACTAATCTGCAGCTGTAGGCAGCAAAGGTTGTGTGTTATAAAAGGTACTTTTATATAGTCTTAGTCTAAAGTTATAGTTAAGTCTTAGTAACTTTATGTGCTTATTATTATAGCAGCACTACTAATGCCTTTTTTTTATTAAGTATTATATATTAGCTAACTTCTAGGCTAATGCCTGCGCCTTATGCGTATAGTAGAGCTGTGGTCTGCATTATAACTACTATATGTAAGGGGTAGTAGCTTTTTTTTTTCCTATATACTAGATAAATAGACTGTTTTTTTTACATATCTTTCTTTTTTAATTTTATAATAAAAAAATAAGTGCGTATAATAAAAAAAATAAAAGAGATAGGTATTATATAAAAGTGTTATTAGTCTAGTTAGTCTAAAGCATTATTGCGCACAGGATCTAGCTAGTCTACAGATGCTTCTATTTAGACAAAGAGGCAGTTAGTTAGGACTAATAATTAAAGAGCTTAGTTTAGTGTTTTCTTTATACATATATCTACTAAGTTATTTTTACTATTAATTTACTTTATTTTAGTAATTTCCTTTTTCTTATATAATTTATAGAGTAACATAATGTTAATTATAAGTTACTTTTTACTAGTAGTGCCTAGCTTAATAAAGTAATTATATAAAAACCTTAAATTTGTGTAGATTACTACTAGAATTAGTAGCAGTTTAAGTGTTTATATAATTTACTATAAAGTTATACTAAAAGTAATTACATTATTAAACCCTTTAACTATTCTATATAGTTTACTAGTAAAGACACTCCTAGTTACTCTTTTACACTTAGTAGAATTCTAGTGTATAATATTACTTAGTATTTTAAAGTAGTTACTTTACTTTATATAGTCTTTATTACTTAATATAATTAAGAATTCTAGCTATAAGCTAAGGTTTTTATTATTAGTAAATAATCTATCTATAAAAATAAACAGCTTTACATAATTAAGCTATAATAGTAGAAAAGTAAGACTATATTTACTATTATCTATCTACTATTAAATTTATGTGTTACATGTGTTAATATTATTATATAAAAGGTCTATAGTTTATGTAGTAATAAATAAGTTAAATGCTGCCTTTAGTTAACATATAGATATAATGTATACCTCTTTTATATATTACTTAATATATTATTATACAGCATCTTTATCTTCTAAGTTAATTATATAAAGGTAGTTTACTTATCTTTTCTAAGTAAAGACTACTATGTTATGCATAAGTTTAATCTTTTTACTATTAAACTTAATAGGCTGCTTTTTTACTAAAATAGTCTTACTTTTTACATAGAACTTTACTTTTTATAGTTTTTTTTTTCTTTACATAAAATCTTTTATTATAATGCTTAAAGTGTTATTTATTTATAAGCTAGTAATACTAAAAGTGTGCTCTTCTTTATTAGTAATTAAAAAGTAAAGGTTATATAAAAAGATATGCATGTGTAGCTTTTTTTATAGTAGTTATAGTATGTTTTAAACTAATATAGTTCTAATTTAGCAGCTCTATACAAGAGTTATACAACCTAGAGTATTATATTTAGTAGAAAGCTCTAGCGCATTTTCTTTAGTAGCTTTGTGTACAGTGTGCGCATAAGCTTATCTATTAATTAAATATATGCTTATGTAATATTACGCAGTTTAAAATGCATTTTATATGTAGCTCTTAGGCTTGCTCTTATAGCTAGAAGTAGTCTCTAGCTTATTTTCTAGATAGTTAGTAACTAAGTAAAGATTTTTTATTTTTTTTTATTTAAGTAGCTAGCAAACACTAGGCAGGATTTTTTATATAGTTAAGTTGTTTTACTTTTTACTTTTTATATAAAGTAAAGGTTAAAAATCTAACTTTTATGCCTTATTAAGTTATACACTATAACTTTAAAAGTGCTGTTAGTAATTAAAGTGTTTATCTTTATGTAGTCTAATTTTTTAAATAGTTTTTTAGGTGTAGTAATTACACTGTCTATATAAAGCTTAATAAATAAAGCCTAATTATTCTTCTTTTTCTAGGTTATAAATACCTAGTCTAGACTTTATGCAGGTTTCCTTTACCTTTTACTTCTTCTAGTATTTATATTTTCTTTTTACACTAGTGCAGCATTACTATCTTAAGGGGCTTAGTCTATAGTAGGCTTTAGTTCTGCCTTTACAACATTTTTATAAAGCTGTCCTCTTTTTCTCTTCTTTAAGAGATCCCTTTATATAGAGATTAGTTTATCTAGGTTATCTGTTATAGGTAAGTTATCTTTTTTCTTTTCTTTATAGTACAGTTTAACCTGTGTACATTAGAGCTTTAGTAGGCTATTTTCTCTCTTAATAATAACATCTTTCTCTTTAATACTCTTAATTTTATATAGGCTAGTCTAGCCTTTCTTCTCTCTTTATGCTATAATCTTTAAGCTAAGAAGAAAGTTAAGAACTTTATACATTATAAAGCTATTATAAGTATTAATTATATAATTAATGTTTACTTTTATACAGTCTTTTTAAAGTATATTTATTACCTTTTATACTACGCTTACTTATATGATAATATCTAGTAATAGTAAAAAGTTTAAGTTAATTTTTAAGTATACTCTAAAGACTAGCAGCGTGGGTACTAGACTGTGTAGGCTAGCTGTGTTGTTTAGAGCTTTAACTGCTATCTGCAGAATAGCCTTATTATCTGTATAGTTACCTAGCTTAGTCTTTAAAATGTTAAACACTTATTAAAGAGGTGTGTGCGCACGCTTAACCTTTCTAACTGCCTAATATGCTTCTACAGGCATCTGCCTACATATAGCTCCTATAATTTTTATATAAGCTTAAAAATCCTTTAAAGCAAAGTTTATACTAAGGTTATGCATAATGTAGTCTAGGGGTTCTTAATAGGTGTTAATTTAGCATTTATATAGTGCATTCTAGGTATCTTATGTAGACATAGATTTTAGAAATGTAGCAGCCTAAAATAATATATCTACATTAATAATATATAAAACATCTTTATTATTAATTTATACAACATTAATAACAACTTTATAGTTAAAGTAAGTGTTATTTTTAATTATAAACTTAAATTTTTATAAAGCCTAGTTATATAATTAGTAGAAGTAGTAGAACTTCTTAATCTTTTCTAGCACTGTAGCATTAATGTTGTAGCTAGCGCTAGTTAGCATCTTCTAGAGTCTCTTTATGCAAAGGTGTCTAAATTAGTAGTAGAGGCAGTAAAGTTTTAATTTAGTAAAAAAAGACATAAATTTTTCCTTACTAATATTAAAAAAAAGTGTCCTTATTTTTATATAATAAAGATAGTAGTTTTATTTTTATGTATAATAACATTTAAAACTGTCCGTACGCAGCAGCAGCGTCGCGGCCTGGATACAAACGATCGCGCACGAGCAGGATCACGTATCTATGTCACATGATGCTTGTGCGCGAACCTCTGTGCGCAAACATCTAGATATCCCCCTTTTCCTCTGTACAGAGGAAAGACAAGAGCAATAGAACTAGAAACATGTTACCCTTACCTTACCTACCTTGTACGCTGTGCACACTGTACACTACTCTTACTCTTGCTACTTAAGTGCTTATACTATAAGCAGCTAGCTGTTAGAGCCTATTTAACACTAATTAGTAGTTAATTTAATTAACTATAAATTAGTAAAAGTAATAACAGAGTACCTACGCTTTGTAAGGTACTTTGTTTTGTTACCTATCCCTTAGGAAGAGTAACAACAGAGCACCTACGCCCTATAAGGTACTTTGTTTAGTTACCTATCCCTTAGGATAGTAGATTAATCCTTTGCATTGTACAGCAAGCTCTGCTACTGTACAAAGTAAAGAGGAGATAGTGTGAGGCGCACACTAAAGCTATTAAAGCTGCACAACCTAGCAGCTAGATAACAGCAGTACCCACGCAATCTACTAGAAAAGCAATTAACTATACTATTATAATAAAATCTTATTAGTAACTAACAACTCTGCGTAATAACAGGAAAAATAAAGAATAATTCTTATTATATAAATAACTTATAAAAGACACAGAGATATTAGAGGCAACACTACAAAATAAGACTAGCCTAGAGTACTAGAATAATAAGATTAACATGTTAGAAGCTCTAACAAGCCTATAGACTTAATTATACATAAGTTGTATAATTACTAATCTACATATAATAACTTAGAAAGGCGCTACCTTTCTAAGTGCATACATAGAGAATTTTAAAGGATAGACACTATAAGACTTCTTAGCACTTAGCTGTGTGTTTAAAAGGGAGCTTATATAAGTGCTAAAGAATAAGAGAATTACACTATAGCTAGGCACTAAAGGTACCTAAGCCTAGAAGCTATATAATATAGCATAAAAGAAGGTAATTACACTAAAAAGGCTTTATACGCAACCTTTATTACTATATAAGGCTCTGCACAGAAGTAGACTAAACATAATGCTGCTATTAACACTAAATGTACTAGCATTACCTGCTTCTACACCTTAGCTAGCACTACACTAATTACTGTACAAACAATACATGCCACCCTACCTAACGCCTGCTCTACACCCTTAATCGTACACACTACCGCCTGCAGTAGTGTATGCACCACTAATACCACCTGCATAATCTATACTACATTACAACCTGTATAAACTTTTACTCTAGAGGGAAACTGCTAAAGAAAAACTTCTAGCAAATAAAATTATATAATTCTAAAAAGTATAAAAAAAAAATAATAACTACATAAGTTAACTATATAATATTTTTATAAATAAAATAAAGATTTTTATTAATTTATGTTAATAGCTAGATATCTAGGAAACTTAGTACACAGACATCTTTCTAGACATCCTAGAAGGTTAGGCAAATATGTACTATATGCATAACATAGGCCTTAGACATAACTAGAAGCATTTATATAACACCTTAAGTAGTTACTTTAACACTAATGTAAACTATAGCTAGTACTAGACAGACTAAATAATAATAACTTTTACATAATGCTAATAAAAGAACTTTAATAAGAGTTTATATAAAGTTTTTAAAATAATAATTAATAAGCTTACACTTACATAAAAGGCACTAAAAATAAAATTTTAAGAAAATGTTTTACTGCATACTACTATTATATAAGCTTATTAAGGACAACTAGAACTAGAACATGCTATGTTTACTATTAAGCCCTTATGCAAAGCCTTATTTAGCAACTTATAGGCATTACTTTAAGTTACTATAGACTAAAGGGTAAACTAATACCTCTAGAAACTGCCTAATGTATACTACATAGACTACTAATATAACTCTGCATAATAAAAGTCTATATAATAAGAAGGAAGCTTCTCTCTGCGTAGAAAAAAATAACATAGAAGATCTTTATTTAGGTTTAGGCTATAATCTAGAGATAACTATACATAGATAAAGAAGTGCTTTATTTACTATAAAAAAATTTTAGTTATTAAACTACCCTTATAATAACTATACATAAGTAAAGAACTAGTACATTGCCTTATATAAAAATTTTTATAATAAAACCTTATTATATAAAGCTATTACTTTATATATCTAAGACTTTAAAAGTTACTTTAAAAAAAAATAATTTACATAATGTAAAAAAAATAAAATAAAAAGGTAAGAATACTAAAAAAGCTATTAACTACCTTACCTTTACTACCTATCTACACTATGCAACAGGAGAGGACATCTACAGCATTAAACCTAAGAAATATGCTAAGTAGTTTATTCTTAATAACTAATACTATACAGTATACTAAGGCAAACTATAAGACATAGGCGCAGTAAAAATCTCTACTGTTAGCAAGTCCTAACTTAAGGCGTACATATAAGAAAACCTATATATAAAAATTAATTAGACACCTAGCTAAATAAATATTAGCTTTAAAGGCTAGACACTAAAGGGATTAATTAGTACTATATAAATCTAGAACTTAATTAGTCTAGTTACATACTACATTCTAGAGACTCTAACACTATTTTTGCTATTACTAGCAGATGCTAACTAACTTAAAGCATACTTTAATAATGTTTTAAATGTTATTGTACACAAAGACAAAACTATAGTACTTATTATATAAAAATAAAAACACTTTTTTTTTAATATTAGTAAAGAAGAATTTATGTCTTTCTTTACTAAATTAAAACTTTGCTGCCTCTACTACTAATTTAGACACCCCTGCATAGAGAGACTCTAGAAGATGCTAACTAGCGCTAGCTACAACATTAATGCTGTAGTGCTAGAAGAGATTAAGAAGTTCTGCTACCTCTGCTAATTATATAACTAGGCCCTATAAAAATTTAAGTTTATAATTAAAAATAACACCTACTTTAACTATAAAGTTGTTATTAATGTTGTATAAATTAATAATAAAGATGTTTTATATGTTATTAATACAGACATATTATTTTAGGCTGCTACATTCCTAAAATCTATGTCTGCACAAGATACCTAAAATGCACTGTGCAAATGCTAGATTAACACTTATTAAGGACCCTTAGACTACATTGTGCATAACTCTAGTATAAACTTTACTTTAGAGGATTTTTAAGCTTGTGCAAAGATTATAGGAGCTACATGTAGGCAGATGCCTATAAAAGCACATTAGGTAGTTAGAAAGGTTAAGCGTGTGCACACACCTCTCTAATAAGCATTTAACATCCTAAAGACTAAGCTAGGTAACTGCATAGATAATAAGGCTATCCTGTAGATAGCAGTTAAGGCTCTAAACAACACAGCTAGCCTACATAGTCTAGTACCCACGCTGCTAGTCTTTAGGGCATACCTAAGAATTAACCTAGACTTTCTGCTATTACTAAACATTATTACATAAGCAAGCGCTGTATAAAAGGTAATAAAGATACTTTAAAAGAACTATATAAAAGTAAACATTAATTATATAATTAACACTTATAATAGCTTTATAACACATAAAGTTCTTAACTTCCCCCTTAGCTTAAAAATTATAGCATAAAAAAAGAAAGAAGGCTAGACTAGCCTATATAAGATTAAAAGCATTAAAAAAAGAAATGTTATTATTAAAAAAAAATAGCCTACTAAAGCTTTAATGTACACAGGTTAAACTATACTATAAAAAGAAGAAGAAAGACAGCCTACCTACAACAAATAACCTAGATAAACTAATCCCTATATAAAGAGATTCTCTAAAGAAGAGGAAAAAAAAACAGCCTTATAAAAATGTTATAAAGGCAGAACTAGAGCCTACTATAGACTAAGCCCCTTAAGATAGCAATGCTGCACTAGTGTAAAAAGAAGATATAGATACTAAAAGAAGTAAAAGGCAAAGAAAACCTGCATAAAGTCTAGACTAGGTATTTCTAACCTAAAAGGAGAAGAATAATTAGGCCTTGTCTATTAAGCTTTATATAAATAGTGTAATTACTATACCTAAAGAACTATTTAAAGAATTAGACTACATAAAAATAGACACTTTAATTACTAACAGCACTTTTAAAGTTATAGTGTATAACTTAATAAAGCACAAAGGTTAGATTTTTAACCTCTACCTTATATAAAAAGTAAAAGGTAAAACAACTTAACTATATAAGAAATCCTGCCTAGTGTTTACTAGCTACTTAGATAAAGAGAAGAAAGAAATCTTTACCTAGTTACTAACTATTTAGAGAATAAGCTAAAGACTACTCTTAGCTATAGAAGTAAGCCTAAGAGCTACATACAAAATGCATTTTAAACTGCGTAATATTATATAAGTATACATCTAATTAATAAATAAGCTTATGCGCACACTGTACATAAAGCTACTAAAGAAAATGCACTAGAGCTTTCTACTAAATACAATACTCTAGGTTGTACAACCCTTGTATAAAGCTGCTAAATTAGGACTGTATTAGTTTAAGACATACTATAACTACTATAAAAAAAAGCTGCGCATGCACATTTTTTTATATAACCTCTGCCTTTTAATTACTAATAAAAAAGAGCATACTTTTAGTATTACTAGTCTATAGATAGATAACACCTTAAGCATTATAACAAAGAATTTTATATAAAAAAAAAAAAAAAAACTGTAAAAGGTAAAGTTCTACATAAAAGGTAAAACTATTCTAGTAAAAAAGTAGCCTATTAAGTTTAATAGCAAAAAAATTAAACTTACGCATAACATAGTAGTCCTTACTTAAAAGAGATAAGTAAGCTACCTTTATATAATTAACCTAAAAAACAAGAATGCTGCATAATAATATATTAAGTAATATATAAAAGAGGCATATATTATATCTATGTGTTAACTAGAGGCAGCATTTAACCTATTTATTACTGTATAAACTATAGACCTTTTGCACAACAACATTAACACACTTAACACATAAATCTAATAGTAGATAAATAATAGTAAGCGTAGTCTTACCTTCTTACTATTATAGCTTAATTATGCAAAGCTGTTTATCTTTATAAATAAATTATTTGCTAATAATAAGAACCTTAGCTTATAGCTAGAATTCTTAATTATATTAAGTAATAAGGACTATATAAAGTAAAGTAACTACTTTAAAATACTAAGCAACATTATACACTAGAATTTTACTAAGTGTAAAAGAGTAACTAAAAGTGTTCTTACTAGTAAACTATATAAAATAGTTAGAGGGTTTAATAATATAATTACCTTTAGTATAACTTTATAGTAAATTATATAAATGCTTAAACTACTACTAATCCTAGTAGTAATCTATATAAATTTAAAGTTTTTATATAATTACCTTATTAAGCTAGGCACTACTAGTAAAAAGTAACTTATAATTAACATTATGTTACTTTATAAATTATATAAAAAGAGAGAAATTACTAAAATTAAGTAAATTAATAGTAAAGACAACTTAGTAAATGCATGTATAAAGAAAACACTAAACTAGGCTTTTTAATTACTAGTCCTAACTAACTGCCTCTCTGTCTAGATAGAAGCATCTGTAGACTAGCTAGATCCTGTGCGCAAAGATGCCTTAGACTAACTAAACTAATAACGCTTTTATATAAGGCTTATTTCTCTTTATTTTATTTTGTTTTTTTTTATATTATACATAATTATCTTTCTTATTATAAGAATCTGTCACTGCTAGCACTATATAAAAAAAGAAAAGAGCTAGGGGATTGTACAGTAAAGCTTAGAAAGTAAAAGATAAAGAAAAGAAAAGCTATTTATATAGTATAACTAGCCTATTCTAACGCACAGCATTACTAAGGCAAGTCCTAATAAATAGGGTAGAGTAAAGGTAAAACATAATTAGATAGACCTACACAGACAGAAGGGAGGTAACACATATAAAAGGCAACTCTTTAGATAAAAAGAAAAGTTGCTAGTGTCTGTATGCAGCAGCAGCGTTGCGGCCTAGATACAAACAATTGCGCACAAGCAGGATCACGTATCTATGTTACATAATGCTTGTGCGCAAACCTCTGTGCGTAAACATCTAGATATCCCCCTTTTCTTTTGTACAGAGGAAAGACAAGAGCAATAGAACTAGAAACATGTTGCCCTTACCTTACTTACCTTGTACGCTGTGCACACTGTACACCACTCTTACTCTTGCTACTTAAGTGCTTATACTATAAGCAGCTAGCTGTTAGAGCCTATTTAACAAAAACATTATTAAAGTATGCCCTAAGTTAGTTAGCATCTGCTAGTAATAGCAGAAATAGTGTTAAAGTCTTTAGAATATAGTATATAACTAGACTAATTAAGTTCTAGATTTATATAGTACTAATTAATCTTTTTAGTGTCTAGCTTTTAAAGCTAATATCTATTTAGCTAAGTATTTAATTAATTTTTATACATAAGTTCTCTTATATATACGCCTTAAGTTAGAACTTACTAATAGTAGAGATTTTTACTGCGCCTATGTTCTATAGTTTACCTTAGTATACTATATAGTATTAGTTGTTAAAAATAAACTGCTTAGCATATTTCTTAAGTTTAATGCTATAGATGTCCTCTTCTATTACATAGTGTAGATAGGTAGCAGAGGTAAAGTAGTTAACAGCTTTTTTAGCATCTTTACTTTTCTATTTTATTTTTTTTATATTATGTAAATTATTCTCTTTTTTAAGGTAACTTTTAAAGTCTTAAATATATAAGGTAATAGCTTTACATAATAAAGTCTTATTATAAAAATCTTTATATAAGGTAACATACTAGTTCTTTGCTTATGTATAGTTATTATAAGGGTAGTTTAATAACTAACTTTTTTTTTTATAGTAGACAAAGGACTTTTTTATTTATGTGTAGTTGTCTCTAGATTATAGCCTAAACCTAAATAGAGATCTTTTATGTTATTCTTTTTTACATAGAGGGAAGCTTTCTTCTTATTATGTAGACTTTTGTTGTGCAGAGTTATATTAGTAGTCTATGTAGTATACATTAGGTAGTTTCTAAAGGTATTAGTTTACTTTTTAGTCTATAGTAACTTAAAGTAATGCTTATAAGTTACTAAATAAGGCTTTATATAAAGGCTTAATAGTAAACATAGCATGTTCTAGTTTTAGTTATTCTTAATAAGCTTATATAATAGTAGTGTGCAGTAGAACATCTTCTTAGAATTTTATTTTTAGTGCTTTTTATATAAGTGTAAGCTTGTTAATTATTACTTTAAAAACTTTATATAAACTTTTATTAAAGTTTTTTTATTAGTATTATATAAAAGTTATTATTATCTAGTTTATCTAGTACTAGCTATAGTTTACATTAGTGTTAAAGTAACTACTTAAAGTGTTATATAAATGCTTCTAGTTATGTCTAAGGCCTATATTGTGCATATAGTACATATTTACCTAACTTTCTAGGATATCTAGAAAGATGTCTATATACTAAGTTTTCTAGATATTTAGCTATTAACATAGATTAATAAAGATCTTTATTTTATTTATAAAAATATTATATAGTTAACTTATATAGTTGTTATCTTTTTTTTATGCTTTTTAAAATTATATAATTTTATCTACTAAAAGTTTTTCTTTAGCAGTTTCCTTCTAGAGTAGAAGTTTATATAAGTTGTAATGTAGTATAGATTGTGCAGGTAGTATTAGTAGTGCATACACTACTGCAGGCAGTAGTGTGTATAATTAAGGGTGTAGAGCAGGCGTTAGGTAGGGTGGCATGTATTGTTTATACAGTAATTAGTGTAGTGCTAGCTAAGGTGTAGAAGTAAGTAATACTAGTACATTTAGTGTTAATAGTAGCATTATGTTTAGTCTGCTTTTATGTAGAGCCTTATATAGTAATAAGAGTTGCATATAAAGCTTTTCTAGTATAATTACCTTTTTTTATGCTATATTATATAGCTTCTAGGCTTAGGTACCTTTAGTGCCTAGCTATAGTGTAATTTTCTTGTCCTTTAGCACTTATATAAGCTCCTTTTTAAACGCGCAGCTAAGTGCTAAGAAGTCTTATAGTGTCTATTTTTTAAAATCTTTTATGTATAAACTTAAAAAAGTAGCGCCTTTTTAAGTTATTATGTGTAAATTAGTAATTATATAACTTATATATAATTAAGTTTATAAGCTTATTAAAGCCTCTAATATGTTAATCTTGTTATTCTAGTACTCTAGGCTAGTCTTGTTTTGTAGTGTTGCCTTTAATATCCCTATGTTCTTTATAAGTTGTTTGTATAATAAAAATTATTCTTTATTCTTCTTATTATTACATAAAGTTGTTAGTTGCTAATAAGATTTTATTATAATAGTATAGTTAATTGCTTTTCTAGTAGATTGCGCAGGTACTGCTGTTGTCTAGCTACTAGGTTGTGCAGCTTTAATAGCTTTAGTGTGCGCCTTACACTATCTCCTTTTTACTTTGTACAGTAGCAGAGCTTGCTGTATAATGTAAAGGATTAATCTACTATCCTAAGGGATAAGTAACTAAATAAAGTACCTTATAAGGCGTAGGTGCTTTGTTGTTACTCTTTCTAAAAGATAGGTAACAAAACAAAGTGCTTTATAAGGCGTAAGGTTAATTGCTTGTGCAGTAGATCGCGCAGGTACTGCTGTTGTCTAGCTGCTAGGTTGTGCAGCTTTAATAGTTTTAGTGTGCGTCTTACACTATCTTCTCTTTACTTTATATAGTAGCAGAGCTTGCTGTACAATGCAAAGGATTAATCTGCTATTCTAAAAGATAGGTAACTAAACAAAGTACCTTGCAGAGCGTAGGTGCTTTGTTGTTACTCTTCCTAAGAGATAGGTAACAAAACAAAGTACCTTATAAAGCGTAAGTACTCTATTATTACTCTTGCTAATTTACAGTTAATTAAATTAACTACTAATTAGTGTTAAATAGGCTCTAATAGCTAGCTGCTTATAGTATAAGTACTTAAGTAGCAAGAGTAAGAGTAGTGTACAGTGTGCACAGTGTACAAAGTAGGTAAGGTAAGGGCAACATGTTTCTAGTTCTATTGCTCTTATCTTTTCTTTATACAGAGGAAAAGAGGGATATCTAGATGTTTGCGCACAGAGGTTCGCGCACAAGCATCATGTGACATAGATACGTGGTCCTGCTCGTGCGCGATCGCTTGTATCCAGATTGTGACGCTGCTGCTGCGTACAGACAATAACTATATAAGGCAACTATATAATATTCTAGCTAATAAGGCTATAGTATTTATTAAGCTTTGCTAACGCCTTATTATCTATAATGCCTTATATATAAGGATTTTCTCTAATATTCTTAAAGGCTGCGCACACATGTTCTACCTTTATAATATTAGTCCTAGAAAGATGTAAAAGGGCTTATATAAACAGCTTAGTAATTACTTTAATACTAACATAAATTATAACTAGTATTAGATAGATTAGACAATAATAAGCTCTATATAAATTAAGTAGAAAAACTTTATAAAAACTTTATATAAAGCTTTTAAAGCTATAATTAATAAGCTTACTTTTATATAGAAAGCTTTTAGTCTATAATTCTAAAGCAAGATACTACTTTACACTACTGTTGTTAGATTAAAGCACTGTTTCTAGGCTTCCTAAGATGAATAATAGGTTTGGATATAATGTATAGGATGATGATTGATTGTATTGATTTATAGATTCTTTTTTCTGCTCTACTTGTGTTGCTCGGCTTTTGTTTTTCCGATCCAAGTCCCTCGCGCACTAGCCCTATGCGCGACCAGCTTGCAACATGCTGCAATTTGCTGCAACATACTGTTCAAGCTTATTGCTTGTACTATGTAGCAGCTTTCGTTAAGCGTTCCTCCTGTCTTGACAGTAGGTGCGCATATCTAACAACTGTTATATAAGCATGCTAAGGATAACTTAAACTTAAATAAGTAATGTTCTTAATTAAGCCTACATATAAAGCACTATACAGTAACCTCTATTTAGCACTTTAGGTTATAATTAATTAGTAACATAACATATTTTAGAATAAACTAGACGACACACACTGCACTAATAAAAGATATAACTTTTTTTATATAATTAGCTTTTAATAACATAAAAAAAGTCTAAAGGAATTTAAATTACACTTTTTTATATAATTAAAATAATGCTTTATCTTCTATAAAAAAGAATGTTAGTTAATAAATTATTCTTATATAAATTAATTCTATGTAAAACGCTAGTACATCTCTTTATATAAAAGATTTTATAATAAGACCCTAACGTACTTCATAGGCGAGTTGCTTACACACCTAAGTTGCTTACTTTTGCTAAGACCCTACTACACTACTTTTCTTACACTAATGCATTTCTAATAACACTACTTAAACATGTTAAAGGAACGTTAGATGTAGCTTACACTCTAAGCTTTTAAATAAAATGCAACACTTTTTAAGCAACGCGCTGCAGCTATTTATAAGGTCTTTTAAAAAATAATAAGCAACTAACACGCTAGACAACCTTCTTAAGCTAATTATATAGCTAACTTATAAAAGCTAGATAATAACAAAAAGCAGGTAATTATTTAGCGCATACTTAAGCTAGATGTATAAGGATTTCCCCCTTAGCTAGCAGCTGTGGCTAATATAGCTAATTCTTTACACGCTAAGTGTAATATAGGCTATATTAGTATAAACTAGCCTAATATGTTTGTTAAGTGTTACTTAAAGCTTAAAGTAAAGTTTAAGTATAAGTATAACTATAAAAGAGCCTTTTATAAGGATTTTATAGTAATTTAAGACTAGTTTAACTTTATAAAGAATATTAAAGCTAAGTATAGCATTTAGAATAATAACATATACAACTTTAATAAGACAGGGTTTATAATAGGCTAGATATCTACTAGAGCAGTTATTACAGGTTTAGAGAGACAAGGACAGCTAAAAGCAGTCTAGCTAGGCAACTAGGAGTGGACAACAGCTATCTAGGGCATTAATGCTAAAAAGTAGGCTATTCTGCTCTTTATTATCTTCTAGGGTAGCAACTACTTTTTAAACTAGTATAAAAAGAAAAATCTACTTTAGAATTAGGTTATTGCAATCTTTAAGCGCAGCTAGACTACTAATTAGCTTAGTCTAGACTAGTTAAAGCACTTTAACGCGCATATAAAGAAGTGTACTATTAGCAGCTACTGTCTGCTAGTTATTAACAGTTATAAAAGCTATAACTTACTTTATTTTTAGTAATACTGTAAAGATAATAAGATTATTACTATTTACATGCCTTTTTACTTATTGCACCTTTTATAGCTACTTAATGTAGGTTGTTTTACTCCTTTAAAAAAGGTGTATAAGCGCTAAGCTAAAAACCTTATGCGCAACTAGATTACTTATATTATAAAAATAAAGTTCCTACTATGCTTTAAGGCAGCTTATAATGCTGTAATTACTTCTAGTAATATCTAAAAAGAGTTCTAAAGCGCTAGATTAGTTTCTTTTAACCTATAATAGGTTATAATAGGCCTTAATATAAAGTTGCGCACTTTATTACTACTACTACTTATATATAACAAGCCCTAGTAGTTGTAAACTCTAAGCAATACTCTAGAACTTAGGTTGCAATTAATACTTATAAAGATAAAAATTTAAAAGTATATAAATAGTTTACTAACTTTTATAGTTAAAGTGTTTAAAAAAGTTTTAAAGAGGGCAGCAATAATTACATATAAGCTAGTGTTAGCGTAACAAGAAATTACTAAGCTTTAAGCAGCTAATAAGGCTACTATATAACATAAATTGCATAAAAGAAAGCAAATTAAGGCAGAAAGGACCTTAATAATTTAGGAAGGCCTGCGCTTAACAGCTCTAAAGGAGTTTAAAGCGCGCAGTAATAGGAAGAAGGCAAAGAAGCAGGTGCAAGCTAAAGTAGGTAAGCCATCCTAAAGGCGCTGTGGACAGTGCAATTAGACTAGGCATAACGCGCAAACGTGTAAGCAAGAAGCAGAAGTAGTATCTAAATAATATTCTAGGCTGTACTGTACTATATAGTGCCAGAGCGGGTTGTTATGGGCCATAATAGAGTTTGTTGGGGTGGGGTCTTGGCAAAAGTGAGCGACTCGGGTGTGTGAGCAACTCGCCCATGAAGTACGTTAACGCATAAAAAAGTAAGTGTGTACATTTAAAATTTTAAAAGTAAACTAAAGTAAGAAAAAAAGAAGTTATATAATAATACCTTACATAAAAAGAAACATAAGAAGATTATTAACTACTTTACTACTGCTGCATTTCTCTACTGTTGTCAGATTGAAGCACTGTTTCTAGGCTTCCTGAGATGAATGATGGGTTTGGATATGATGTATGGGATGATTTATTTATTGTGTTGATCTATCGATCCTTTTTCTGCTCTACTCGTGTTGCTCGGCTTTTGTTTTTCCGATCCGAGTCCCTCGCGCACTAGCCCTATGCGCGACTAGCTTGCAAAATGCTGCAAAATGCTGCAAAATGCTGCAATTTGCAGCAACATACTGTTTAAGCTTATTGCTCGTACTATGTAGCAGCTTTCGTCAAACGTTCCTCCTGTCTTGACAGTAGGTGCGCATATCTGACAACTGGGCAACAGCAGAGGACATATATAGTCTAGAACCTAAAGGATAACGTACCTAACAGATTGGCCAGCCACACGGGTTGGCCGGCCACTTTTGCTAAGCCCCTACTAAAACCACCCTATTCTAGCGCAAAACAGCCTACTTTAGCCCTGTATAGAGTAATATAACATAAGATATTATTTAAAGTCTACTTCTACTACTTGCTTACACGTACATAAGTTATACCTAGTCTAATTACACTGCTTGCATTACTTTTAACTTAGCTTACCTTTTTTAGCGCGCACTTGTGTCTTTAGCTTCTTTCTATTACTACGCGCTTTAAACTTCTTTAGAGTAGTTAGACAAGCTCTATCCTTAACTATTAAAGTCTTTTTTACCTAAATTTACTTTTTTTATGTAATCTATATTATGTAGTAGCTTTATTTACTACTTAACGCTTTATAATCTTCTTTTATACTAACACTAGCTTATGCGTAATAATTACTGCCCCCTTTAAAACCTTCTTAAAGGCCTTTACTATAGATGTTAGTAAGCTATCTACATGCCTTTAAATTCTTACCTTTATAAGCATTAATTATAACCTAAATTTAAGAGTATTACTTAGAGTTTAGAACTACTAGAGCTTATTATTAATAAGTAGTAGTAGTAATAAAGTATATAACTAGATGTTAAGGGCTATTTTAATCTATTCTAGGTTAAATAAGACTAAACTAGCGCCTTAAAACCCTTCTTAGATATTACTAAAAGTAATTACTACATTATAAGCGCGTATAAAGCATAGTAGAAACTTAAGTTTTATAATATAAGTAATCTAGTTATATATAAGATCTTTAGCTTAGCACTTATACACTTTTTTTAAAGGGGCAAAATAACCTACATTAAGAGGCTGTAAAAAGTGTAAAAAGTGTAAAAGTATATAAATAGTAATAATCTTATTCTCTTTATAGTACTACTAAAAATTAAGTAAGTTGTAGCTCTTATAGCTGTTAATAATAAAAAGCTAATAAGCGCCTATAACTTTTTTTTTATATGCTTATTAAAGTGCTTTAACTACTGCAGCCTAAGCTTATTTATTGTCTAGCTGTTTTTAGAGACTGTAATAACCTAGTTCTAAAGTAGATTCTCCTTTTTATACTAGGCAAAGAGGTAATAGCAGCCCTTAAAAATAATAAACAGTAAAATAGCCTACTTTATTATGTTAATGCCTTAGATAACTATTGTCTACTTGTTATTACTTTACTATATTACTTTTAGCTGTTTTTATCTCTTTAAAGCTATAACAACTACTCTAGTTAATATCTAGCCTATTATAAAGCCTAACTTATTAAAGTTATATATGTCTTTATCTTAAATACTATACTTAGCTTTTATGTTAGCTACTAGGTAAAACTAGCCCTAGATAACCTCTAGATCTTTTGTCAGATATGCGCACCTACTGTCAAGACAGGAGGAACGTTTGACGAAAGCTGCTACATAGTACGAGCAATAAGCTCGAACAGTATGTTGCTGCAAATTGCTGCAT
>NW_022985202.1:600820-621047 GCF_010093535.1 Lindgomyces ingoldianus
AATCATCCCATACATCATATCCAAACCCATCATTCATCTCAGGAAGCCCAGAAACAGTGCTTCAATCTGACATCTTTATAAAGCGCTTTTTTATAATTATACTTATAATCAAACTTTATTATAAACTTAGGGCAGTGCTTAACCTACATACTAGGCTAGTTTAAGCTAACCTAGCCTAGATTACGCTCTGCGCGCAAGGAATTAGCTATATTAGCTACAGCTGCAAGCCTAAAGGGAAATCTATGTGTAATAAGCTTATATATGTACTTAATAACTACCTTTTTCTTAACCTTAGTTAAATTCCTTAATTTAGGCTAGCATTTTACTTGTAAAGGCTGTCTAGCGTGTTAATTACTTAGTGTTGTGTAAAAAAAATTATAAATAGCTGCAGCATGTTATAAGAAAAATTTGAAGTCTTATTTAAAAGCCTAAAAAGTAAGCTGTTGTTACAATCCTTGCTCTAAGGAAATAGTAATTTCGGAGCACAACAGCCTATGGTAAGTTTTTTAGCGGGAAGGAGAACTTAGCTAAGTCAGGTGTACAGTCCGCTCAGCAGAGTAAGGATATAGAGGAGTATAAAGAAGGCAGGCTGTGGTTTGCACCTAGCAGCTGTATGGGTAGCTGGGCGTCACTAGTCCGGGATCGGACGGGAATTAGAGGTATAATTATATAATATACAAACAACAGAGTTCTTATTAGAAAGGAACAATGTCTCTTAGCTCTATTATAAAGAGGGGGGTAGTCTAACAATAAATCTAAATGTTAATCACAACCTCTAAACCTTAGTTAAGATCAAGACTATATACATAGGGTTTGCATGCAGTGCATGTTTGCATGCTTGCATGCTTATGTAGCCTACATGGCCTGCAAGCCTGTATGGCTTGCGGTCTTATTAGATGCTACACTCTGTTAGGCTTTTGTTTAAAAGCTAAAGCTATTTCTTATTTGTTCTGTTATATAATTTGTCTAAGGCAGAGCTAAGCGTCTTTTATCTAACGTTGCCTAGGCTGTGCGGGACAGCTAATTAGGTTATTACAGTCTGTCTGTTAGCTGTAACACGCAGGCTTCCCTCCTAGTTAGCGTCCTTGCTGTCACAGTGCTTCTTTTGTAAGCGTTAGTTTTTTTTTTAGCTAGTGCGTGCTCTTCTTTAAAACCTTACTAGATGTTTAACTTTTTTAACTATGCCTTACTAGGCCTCTTGTCCCTCTGCTGCTGCTTATTGTCTTTGCACTGTTACTTATTTAGATCCTCTCTGTTATACTAAGATGCGTTCTTATAGTGCCTGTTACTTAAGTAGTTCCTCTTACGTAATAACCTTATTATTAAATAAGTGCGTAGAGTGCGTGCAGAAAGGGGGTTGTTGTAACACTTTTGTATCTAACACAGCTTAGAATTATTTAGAGTAGGAGCACAAGAAGCTGCTAGCAGAACTAGCAGTAATTTAAGAAGATAAGATGCGTAAAAAGGAAGAGAAAGTAAAGGTAAAAAAAAAGTTTCTAAAGAAACAAAAAAAGTCCTTTACATGTCTTTAATCCTTTATTACTTATTAGAAGAGGGCATAGAGGTAGTTAGATCTTTTAGTAGATTAAAGAGTAAAGTATTTAAAAAAAGACCTTTTATCCCTATATAAGCTTAAAGCGCTTAAGGCAGAAGCTGCAAGTCTTCCTTCTTCTTAACCTATGTTAAAGGGTTGCAGACCTCCTACATCGCAGCTAGCTAATGCTGCTGCAGTTTTAACTAATGCTAATGTTTTCTAGCCTAGGGGGCTTTTGCTAGGGTAGTTTTACTTAGAAGGGACGCTAGATATTTCTAAAGAGCAAGAGAGGCATTTAACAAGTTCTTAAGAGGCTCCTAGGTGTTTTTGCTAGTAGGCTAATTCTTTTATTTAACTAAATACTTACTTTCTTTATAGTCTAGGATTTTTTTAACTTTATATTCTAATTCTTTTTCCTTTTATCTAGTAATAGCTAACATAATGTTTTTAGGCGCAAGCTTAAGCTTAGAGATATAAAACTATAAGTATATTTTTATTTTCTTTAGTAGCTTAAGTTTACACGCGCTAGGGCGCGTCTAGATAACTTAATAAGGTTCTATACATTTTTCTGCAAGCTTTCTTACTAGGTAGGGTAACCTTAAATCCTTAGTGTCTAAGTATATGTAATTATTTAGATGTATTTCTAGTGCAGGTTGCTTTTTTTTGTCTACTGCTTCTTTTATAGCTTCTTAAGCTAGCTGTGCTTCTTTAGCAAGTTTCTAGTGTAATTCTACTAGTTATGTTGTTCTACTTAAAGCTTCTAGCAGGTTAGTTAGTTATGTACTATTTAACTTATATTAAGGCAGGTAACATGGTCCACAAGCGAATGTTCAACACAAGCGAGTGTTCCGCCCCACCACCAAAACGCAGCCAACCTACTATTAACCGCGATGCATTAATAACTATATAATTAATTATCTTTAAAAGAGGCTAGAATTAACCTAGCTATTTAAGCTCTTAATAAAGACGCATCTTTAACTAAGAGGCGCGCTGCAGCACTCTATAATGTTAATTAAATGGCTCTCTGCCAACAACGCGTAGGGATAACTATGCAACGCGACTGTACAGCTAACAACAAGAAGCTTATAAAGCTAGAAAAGGAGGTAATTATTAAGCATATACTTAATCTATATTCCTAAGGATTTGCGCCTACTCTAGGTGCTGTACAAGAGATAGCTAACAAGCTTCTTACTAAGCGCAGCGCTCCACTAGCAGGTATTAACTAGCTATCTAACTTTGTTGCGCGTACGCTAGTAGTTAAAACCTACCTTAGCTAACTATATAATTACTAATAAGCAAAATGTAAAGATCTAGCAATTATAAGCAAGTAGTTTAAGCTTATAAAGGCTACATAATTAAAGTACAGCATTATAGATTAGAACATATATAATTTTAACAAGACAGGCTTTTAGATAGAGGTTATATTAAGCTAAATAGTTATTATAGGCATAGATAGACATAATTAGCTAAAGGCTATACAGCTAGGCAACTGTAAATAGGTGACAGTTATTGCAGGCATTAACACAGATAGGTGGGCAATACCTTTATACACAATCTTTAAAGGTAAGCATTACTTATCTGCCTAGTATAAGGATAAGGATATACTAAAGAACTAGGCTATTAGTGTTAGTAACAACAGCTAGATAACTAACAAACATAGAATTACATAGCTAGAGCACTTTAATCTGCACATAAAAGATTGCTTAGTAGGCTTATAGCAGCTGCTTATTTTTAATAGCTATAAGAGCTATTACTCTGTTAAATTTCTAGAGCTCTATAAGCAGAGGCGTATTATAGCGCTCTGTATGCCAGCACACGCGTCACATATTCTACAGCTGCTTAATGTTAGCTGCTTTTTGCTGTTAAAGCGCGCGTACAGTACTAAGATTAGCTAGTTAATCTGCTACTAAATTAACTATATTAACAAGCTAACCTTCTTACTAGCCTTTAAGGCAGCATTTAGTTGCTTAATTATAACAGATAATATCTGCGCAGGCTTTAGAGCTACAGGACTAGTCCTATTTAACCTAGAGCTAGTGCTCTTAAAGCTTAATATACAGCTACCTAATTAGCTAGCTACTCTACTACTAAATACTGCCTAGGAGGCTTAAACACCTAGCAATTCTTATAAGGTTAAGGCTTAATTAACTTTACTATATAATTAAATTTAAAGGCATTAGAATTTTATTTTTTTGCTATGCTTAATCTAGTAAAGCAGCTAAGCAAGGGCGCTACTAAGATAGCTTATGTTACTGTTCTACAGCGCAATTAAGCAGCTACTCTAAAAAGGGCCTGTAAGGCAGCTATAAAGCGTAAGCAGTGTAAAAAGAAGTAAATTTAGAAAGAAAGAACTCTAACAGGTTATTAGGGCTCTAAGTTAAGTACTTAGAAGCTTGCTAGTATAGCAGGAGGTAGTAAAATGCCTTAGAAGGAGTTAACTGCTAAAAGCAGCGCAGCGCGCGTACAGCGCTGCAAGCGCTGCAACAAGCCTAGGCATAACTCTTATACATACAAGGATATTAAATAATTCTATAGTAGTTTATTTTATATAGTATATTTTTGCGTTGTTAAATTAATAGTCTTTAAAGTTAAATTTAGTAGTGGGGCGGAACACTCGCTTGTGTTAAACATTCGCTTGTGGACCATGTTATCTAAAATTTGCTTTATATAGAGTTTCTTTTATTATAGCAGATTGTGTTGTGTTAATAGCTAACTAAGCTATAAGTAGCTATTCTGTCTAATCTATCTGTTTATATAACACATACTTGCGTAGGTATTTTTCTATTTTAGCGTTTACTTGTTCTGTTTGTCTGTTAGTCTAGGGATAGTATGCAGTAGAGAGCTTGTGCGTAATCTCTAGGTGTTTAATTGCAGCTAACTAGAATCTGCTAGTAAATAGTTTATCTCTGTCTAATATAATAGTCTGTAGGCATCTATAAGTAGCTAAGAAATTTTTTTCTAATTTAAACATAAATTCTTTAACTGTTATACTTTTTTTTAATGCTTATAGGTAAACAAATTTTGTAGTTTTATTAATTACTACTATAATTATGTTGCATAGTCTTTTTATGCCTAGTTCTCTAGAGGGTAGCAGTCCTGTTATAAAGTCTATAGTTACTAGAGTCTATAGTTAACTTAGTAATGTAATTAGTTACAATTGTCTGTAGAGTTTATGTTGTCGCAGATTGTTCTTCTAGCATAGGTTACATTCTTATAAGACTTTTGTGCACAAGTGCTTTAGCTGTAGTACCTCTTAGAGTATAGCTGCCTTAAGTTTCTTCTAGAGTAATCTAATTTTAAAGTGTCTAAACATTAGAGCCTTATAGTATTCTCTAATAAAGTTCTTCTATCCTTATTTAATAATTATAAGAGAGCATAGTAGTTCTTTTTAGTTTAGTCTAGCATAGACTAGTCCTTCTGTAGTTTCTTTAAAGATAGCAAATTCTTCTAGTTCCTCTTTACCTTCTTTAAAGTAGTTAGCCTGTTAACTTAATGCGTCTGCTTGTTAGTTGCTGCTCTCTGCAACGTGCTTAATAATAAAGTTAAATTACGCTAATTCTATTACCTATTATACATGCATAAGAGAAAGTTTTTTTAGTTATTAGAAAGGTTACAAAGTTAGTGTAGTTAGTGTAGATAGTAAATTGTTGTCTAAGTCCTTGTAGTTTAACTTTCTAATTTCTACACACATTAACTATAGCTTTTAGTTCTTTATTAGAAATAGTGTATTTTTGTTCTAATAGTGTGAATTTTGCTAAATAGTAGGCTATAAAATGCTATTAACTATTTTCTTGTTTCTAAGAAAGAGCTGCTCCTTTAGCTCTTAATAAAGCATCTGTGTTAACTTTTGTTTCTAGTGTAGGGTTGTACATTTAGAGAATTAGGTAACTAGTAATAGCTTGCTTTAATTCCTAGAAGGCTTCCTCTATGTTAGGTGTCTATTAGAATTTTTGTGATGCCCTTTCTTTAGATGTAGTATTAGTAAGAGGAAGTGCAATTTTAAAGTAATCTTTAATTATTCTTTACACATAGCCTGTTAGTCCTAAGAACCCTTTAATTTTAGTAACTATTTTTAAAGTTAGCTATTTAAGCACCTTATTTACCTTAGCTAGGTCTATTTTAATTTCTTCTTTATTAATAATAAATCTAAGATACTTTGTTTTTTAAATGTTAAACTTGCATTTTTCTAGTTGCAGGTAGAGTCTGTATTGTCTAAGTCTGTCTAATACTAGCTTTACTTTAGAGATGTGGTCTTGCTAGTCCTTTTTTATGTACATAAGGATGTTGTTAAGATATACTAATATAAATATATCTAAGTAAGGGTTAAGCGCTGTATTAATAACTTTTTAAAAGGTTGCTAGGGCATTTATTAACCTAAATAGCATAATAAGAAGTTTATATAGTCCTTGTAGTGTTTAGAAGGCAGTTATCTATTTATGTTCTTTTTTAATCCTAATTTTATTAAATCTGTCTTAGATGTTAAATTTTATAAAGTGCTTAGTTTTTTTAAGCTAATTTATAATGTCCTAGATAATTAAAAAAGAGTACTAATCTTTTATAGTATTGTTATTTAGGGTCTAGTAGTTCTAGCAGACTCTTACTTTCTTGTTCTTTTTCTTTGCAAAGGTTACTGCTAAGGCTACTAGGCTATTACTCTGCTAGATATAGCCTTGTGCTAGCATTCTGTTTATATATTCTTGTAGGGCTTCTGTAATGAGGTAGGCGCCCCGCCTGCCAAGCCGATACTATACGACTTTCCCCACTGTACCAAAAGGTACGCACGAGAATACTTAAGCTAAGTATTCTCGCATAGTATAATATATATATAGGCAATGCTAGGGTAAGCACTAGCACTAGCGGTTGTCTCTAGCCTAGCCTAAACCTCTATGAGCGAGAGAAGGCCACGTGGTTGACTGTGCCGACCTCGTTACAGCTTCTTTTTATGCCCTAGTTAAGAGTTGTAGCTTATAAGCTTTTAATTGCAGGTCTAGCTTAAGGTTAATTACATAGTCCTATAGCTAGTGCAGAGGTAGTTCTCTAGGGTCTTCTAGGGTTTTAAACATGTCTTTGTAGTCTTAGTATTTCTAGAGTAGTTGTTTATTTAATCCTTAGATAATCTAGTAGATTTTAACCTATTTTAAGTCTTACTTATCTTTAAGTTGTTTAAAGGGTACCTTAATAAGTTTTTCTTTTATTAGATAAACAGCCTATGCTTTTAGTTCTTAGTAAGGGAACTTCTATAGCTTCCTTTTTCTTAAAAGATATCTACTTCCTTCTTTTACTTATCTATGTATAAGACATAAGTTCTTGTAGCATGCTAACTATGTTATATAGTTATGTTTATCTTTTGTTTTTATAGTTATTATGTGCTAGTTAATTCTTAGGTTATGTTTATAAAGCTAGTTGTAACTAAGTATAACTTAGTATTTTCCTCTAAGTAGTAATATGCTAAATAATATCTAGTCTCTTATGTCCTTAGCTTTTATTATTAATTTATAGATCTTAAGTTAGATTTAACCTTCTCTGTACTTAATTAATAACGCGTTTACTAGAGACACTTAAAAGAGTTTCTTTTTTCTTTTAAAGAGTATTCTATTCTTATTAACCTAGGAAGAGTTAATTGCTGTAAACATGCAGCTACTGTTAATTAGTGTAAGGCCCTTCTATTTAAGGCCTATGTGTCTTAGGGTGATTGTAGTTGTTAGACTTCTTCTAGGTCCTTGTTCTACAGCGATAAGAACGCGTAGCTTATGTAAGGTTTCCTTGTAGTCTATGCTGTTATCTTCTTCTATAGACATAATTATGTTTAATTATTTATGTTCTTAGTCTAGTTATATTTTATATTCTTAGTGTTCTTATATTATACATTTTTTTACTAAGCACTAGTTATTTTTAATTTTGTAATGCTAAGGCATCTAGTTACTTTATTAGTAAGCTCTTTATTAAAAGTAATAAAATTTGCAGGTGGGCTAATTATTACATTTAGTCTAGGGTTTTTGTTTGTGGCTTGTGCCTGTGCTATAATAGAGGCATTTAGGCATCTCACAAGTTGTAGACATTCTAGGGAGCGTGTTAGTCTATAGTTTACTTTCCTAGATTCTATGTAGCTACTATCTAGCTTAGTGTTTAGTAGGCTAATGCTTAATATAATACTTATTAATGCATAAGTACTATGTGTAAGGACATTCCTTTAAGTTATTATAGATAGGAATTAGTTAGACTTATGTTTATCTTGAATATGCTTTAGTTTTTATAATCTATAATAGGTAATTCTAATAGTTGCAGTAAAATTTATTATGTTAGAAGCTTTTATAGAGAATATAATAACTTTTAGCCTGTTATGTTTTAAGCTCCTTGCGCGTAATTGCTAGCGCAGGAGGTAGAGTGCTAGTTTGTTTATTGCACAGGTCTAGGGTTAACAGGGGTGTGCATTGCTAGTCTAGGCCTTCTTCTTTTTTAAGAATTTTTTAGAAGAGTTTCTACTGTTCTTTCTTATTTATAACAGTGTAGTGTACTATAGCAATTTTCTTAATTATCCTATAGGTTTTAGCGTTATTATTAATGTGTACTTTATACATTGTTTTTCTGCAGTATTTTATGTTGTAAGTATTACTGCATTTCTAATAGTTACTATAACTAAATTAGTAATCTAACTTCTATGCTAAGATCCTAGTTATTATCTATCTTAATAGAAATTATTCTTTCCCTTCTTTAATATTTACAACATACGTTGTTGCCTAAGTCTAGCCTTGCTATCCTTTGTAGACAGCTGCTTATTCTAGTGCCTAGAATAAATTGTTGCTAGCCTAGACCTTAACTTCCTAGTATTTTATAGGGCATCTCTTAGATTTGTAGTTACCTCTGCATCTCTAGTAGAGTTGTTTGTCTAGTCTGTCTAGAATCTTAGTCGCTAACAGACCTTATTCTATGTACATTGCTTTTATAGACAGTCTCTTATCTTTATTCTCTAGGTTCCTAGAGTCTAGGCACTCTTAGCAGTAGTGTTCTACTTTTTTATAGTTAAGGCACGCTTTTTTCTTAAGCTACTTTTGTTATTTGTTAGATAGCGGTAGCTTTTTACTTTAACAGAACTTACTTTTTTTCTTAGGTAAGCCCTATGTATGCCTAGTGTAACTAAGGTTTATAGGTTTGCTGTTAAACTAGAGGTTCTTTTTCTTTTTTAGAGACATGTTAGGTTTCTAAGGTGTTACACCTAGTTATTTTTCTTTAAGACATTCTTAGTGTTTTTTATTATATATTGTTGCTTTTTTAATATATGCTTTAAAGGTGTCTAGTTTTCTATTATGCATAAATTTATTTTTTACTGCATTAGATAGTCTATTATAGAACATTCTTTTAACAGCTAGTTAATTAGTCTATCTGCTAATAGCTAATTATTTGCAAAAGTAAGTTACATAGAGTTAGACTAAGCCTTTTTCTTATTATAGAGTGTCTATTTTATTTACTGCCTTTTTTCTTTAATTAGCTATTCTATAAATAGTAGTTAATGCTTGTTTAAAGGCTTTAAAGTTCTAGAAGATTCTTTAAGTCTTAAAAAAAAGCACATCTTTAGTTGTCTTATACTTTATCTAGTTATCTGCGTGTAGTTAAAACTATATTACTAAGGATTCTTTTAAGTGTAGTCTTATTTATAAGATTATTTCTTTGTCTGTTTTAAAGGCACCTTTGTTATATTACATATAAAGGTAGCACTTAGTGAAGAACAGCTTAAGATTCTTAGCTATTTTATTAAAAGGTTTAAGTAGAGCTAGACATAGTAATTTCTTTAATTTAATGCTAGCTTTTTTTGCTGCAGTGTTTCTAAGCTTAGCTATCTCTAAATAAAGTGCATAGAGCTGTTAAGTTAGAGGTTGCTAGACATAGTGTTAAAGTTAGGCCTTAAGCATCTTAAGTTTTTATTAAAGATATTATATTTACTAGTTCTATTCTTTCTTGTTTCTAGACAGGATCTTGCTAGTGCCTGCAGCATTAGCCCCCGTCATACTAGTATTAAAGGATGAGGTGTGAGGAGCTATACTTTGCAGATAGTAGTAATTAATGTTATAATTCTTGCTTTAAAGAAATAGTAATTTTAGAGCATAACAGCTTATAGTAAGTTTTTTAGCAGGAAGAAGAACTTAGCTAAGTTAGGTGTACAGTCTGCTTAGCAGAGTAAGGATATAGAGAAGTATAAAGAAGGCAGGCTGTAGTTTGCACCTAGCAGCTGTATGGGTAGCTAGGCGTTACTAGTGCAGGATTAGACAGGAATTAGAGGTATAATTATATAATATACAAACAACAGAGTTCTTATTAGAAAGAAACAATGTCTCTTAGATTTATTATAAAGAGGGGGGTAGTCTAACAATAAATCTAAATATTAATTATAACCTCTAAACCTTAGTTAAGATTAAGACTATATACATAGGGTTTACATGCAGTGTATGTTTGCATGCTTGCATGCTCACGTAGCCTGCATCGCCTGCAAGCCTGTATGGCTTGCGGTCTTATTAGATGCTACACTCTGTCAGGCTTTTGTCTAAAAGCCGAAGCCATTCCTCATCCGTCCTGTCACGTGATTCGTCTAAGGCGGAGCTAAGCGTCTTCCATCCGACGTCGCCTAGGCTGTGCGGGACAGCTAATTAGGTTATTACAGTCTGTCTGTTAGCTGTAACAGCTGTATTTAACATTCTTTAGAAGATTTAATCTAGTGTTATTGTTGAGGCATTATGTAGATAGGTAGAGTGTAGTAGGGGCTTAGCAAAAGTGGCTGGCTAACCTGTGTAGCCGGCCAACCTGTTAAGTACGTTACACAGAACAATTTATTCTTAAGAATTAATATTATTTAGTATACTAAGGTAAACTATAGAATACTAGCGCTATAAGGATTTTTACTATTAAAAAGTTGCAACTTAAAGCATACATGTAAAAATTCTTTTATATAAAAGTAAACTAGACACTAAATAAAAAAAGTATTAGCTTTAAAAGATAAAAATTAATAAAATTAAGTAGTACTATATAAATTACTAATTTAGTTAGTAGTGTTACATAGTACATACTAGATACATTAACACCCTTTGTATTATCTCTTACTAACATAGACTAGATAAATGTGTACTTTAATAACATATAAAATGTAATTATACAAAGTAATAAAATTAAAGTCTTAGTTATGTGTAAATAAAGTTACCTATTCTTTAACATATAAAAAAAGAAATTAATGTTTTCCTTTATAAAATGCAAACTTTAACAACTGTATAAAAGGTTTAGCTATCCTTATATAAAACAGCTTTACATAATGCTTAAGAACGCTAGTGTAAGAACGGGGCTCCGCACCACTCCGCCAATACAACCAAAAGGTACGAATAATCAACCAACGTTGATTTTCGGGTACAGAATAGTATATATACCCGTCGCACGTAAGCACCATCTCGGCCTTACACGTAAGCGCCATCCTGGCCTTACAGCTAGACACAACGCTAATTCTTCTATACCTAAAAAAATTAAGAAGTTTTACTATATATGTTAGCTACATAACCTAGCACTATAAAGATTTAAGTTTATAATTAAAAATAATTTATACTTTAATTATAAAATAGTAATTAATCTTATATAAATTAGTAACTAAAACATACTACATGTAATTAATATAGATATATTATTCTAAGCAGCAACCTTTTTAAAATTAATATTTATACAAGATACCTAGAACGCGCTTTATAAGTATTAGATTAACATATATTAAGAGCTACCTAATTACATTATATATAACCCTAGTATAAACTTTGTATCTAAAGATTTTTAGAATTATGTAAAAATTATAAGAGTAATATGTTAATAAATGCTAGTAAAAGCCTATTAGACTATAAAGAAGATTAAGCGCGCGTACACACTACTACAACATGCATATAACATCCTCTAAGTAGAATAAGATAATTATATAAATAATAAATTAATGTTATAGATAGCTATTAAAGCTTTAAATAATATAGTAGGACTAAACAGTCTTATACCTACATTACTTATGTTTAGAACGTACCTAAGAATTAACATAGATTCTGCACTATCTTTTAACATTGCTATGTAAGCTAACGCTGTACAAAAGGCAATAAAAATGCTTTAAAGTAAAAAAGTAAATGTTAATGTTAATTATATAATTAACCCTTAAAATACCCTAATATTATATAAAGTCTTAAATTTCTTACTTAGTTCTAAAGTAAAGATGTGGCAAGAGAAGAAGGGATATACAGGACTGCATATAGTAAAGGGAATTAAGGCTCTAGAAATTATTATTAAGATAAAGAATAGTCTAGTAAGACTCTACTGCACACAAGTTATACTATATTATTATATAAAGGATAAAAATAAACCTGCATAAGAACTGCTAGATCTAGATAAACTAGCCCTAGTATAAAGGGATCCTTTATAGGCATAAAACAGAGGTTGTCTACGTAAGCAACCAACTCTAATTAATAGACTGCATAAAACAGCCTTTTAAGTAGTATTAGATTTATTATACAAACTAGAACTATAACTAGCTGAAAAAGGCTATAAAAGGCTATATACAAATCTTATATAAAACATAATATTTTTAACCTAGAAAAAAAAGAATAACTATACTTTAGTAATTAAGCTCTGTGTAGATAGTGTAATTACAACACCTAAAAAACTATTTAAAGAATTAGACAATATAAAAATAAAAAGTTTAATTATAAGCAGCATGTTTAAAGTACTTTTATATAATTTATTAATTTATAAAGGATAGATCTTTAACTTTTGTCTTATATATAAAGTTAAAGAGAAATTAATATAGCTATATAAAAAATTATAACTTATATTTATAAAGTATTTTAATAAGAAAAAAAAGAAGATCTTTATATAGTTCTTTATAATTTAGAAAATAAGTTAGAGGTCAATCTTACTTATTAGCCTATTACTAATAGCTTTATATAGTATACTGTTTGCATTGATGACACTCGGATGCATCGTCAGCATAGTCACACGATAGTCGGATGTGTCGGATGTGTCGTCACGCGATGGCCGGATGCATCGGCAGATGCATCAGCACCATAGTCTGTTGCCAAGACCCACCCACTTATTTTGCATATATATAGACTCCTGCAAAGGACTCCTCGAGCAATACATTCAATGCAGTTCCTCGTGTCTTTAGTGCTCCACATAGCTTCACATATACACTATAAGCTATATAATATTACTTAAGTGTATATATAGTTAATAGATAACCTTATATAAACGTTATTTATATAACTACTAAAAGAACTTTATAAGAACTTTCCTCTACGCATAATATTTAAAGTTGTATAACTATTATATAGCGTAGTAGAATCTAGCTTATATTAGTTTAAGACATACTATAACTACTATAAAAAGAAACTTTGCATAGAAACCTTTTTATATAATCTATGCCTATTAATTATACATAAAGGTATAAAATTTTTCAACTTATAGAGGTATAAATAAATAACACTTTTAGTATTATTATTGTTAAATAGGCTCCAACAGCTAGCTGCTTATAGTATAAGCACTTAAGTAGCAAGAGTAAGAGTGGTGTACAGTGTGCACAGCGTATAAGGTAGGTAAAGTAAGGGCAACATGTTTCTAGTTCTATTACTCTTTATCTTTCCTTTATATAAAGAAAAAAGGGGATATCTAAATGTTTATGTATAGAGGTTTGCACATAAGCATTTTGTAACATAGATATGTAATTCTGCTTATGCGCAATTACTTATATCTAGGCTGTAACACTACTACTATGTACAAACACTAGCAACTTTTTTTTTTATCTAAAAGGTTACCTTTTGTACATGTTACCTCTCTTCTGTCTATGTAGGTCTATCTAATTATGTTCTACCTTTACTCTACCTTATTTGTTAGAACTTGCCCCTAGTAATACTGTGCGTTAGAATAAGCTAGTTACACTATATAAATAGCTTTTCTTTTTTTTATCCTTTACTTTCTAAGCTTTACTATATAATCCTTTAGCTTTTTTTATTTTATACAGTGCTAGCAGTAACAGATCCTTATAATAAGAAAAATAGGAGTGTATAATATAAAAAAAAAATAAACAAAAATAAGCTTTATATAAAAGTGTTATTAGTCTAGTTAGTCTAAAGCATCTTTGCGCATAGAATCTAGCTAGTCTACAGATGCTTCTATCTAGACAAAGAGGCAGTTAGTTAGAACTAATAATTAAAAAGCTTAATTTAGTGTTTTTTTATACATATATTTACTATGTTGTTTTTACTATTAATCTACTTAATGTTAGTAATTTTTTTTTATATAATTTATAAAGTAACATAATATTAATTATAAGTTACTTTTTACTAGTAGTGCCTAGCTTAATAAAGTAATTATATAAAAACTTTAAATCTATGTAGATTACTACTAGAATTAGTAGTAGTTTAAGTGTTTATATAATTTACTATAAAGTTATACTAAAAGTAATTACATTATTAAACCTTTTAACTATTTTATATAGTTTGCTAGTAAAGACACTTTTAGTTACTCTTTTACACTTAGTAAAATTCTAGTGTATAATATTACCTAGTATTTTAAAGTAGTTACTTTACTCTATATAGTCTTTATTACTTAATATAATTAAAAAATTTAGCTATAAGCTAAAGTTTTTATTATTAGTAAATAATTTATTTATAAAAATAAATAGCTTTATATAATTAAGCTATAATAGTAGGAAGGTAAGACTGCGCTTACTATTATTTATTTACTATTAAATTTATATGTTAAGTGTATTAATATTATTATATAAAGAGTCTATAGTTTATGCAGTAATAAATAAGTTAAATGCTGCCTTTAGTTAACATATAAATATAATGTATACCCCTTTTATATGCTGCTTAACATATTATTATATAGAATTTTTATTTTTTAAGTTAATTATATAAAAGTAGCTTACTTATCTTTTCTAAGTAAGAACTACTATGTTATGTGTAAGTTTAATTCTTTTACTATTAAACTTAATAAGCTTCTTCTTTACTAAAATAGTTTTACTTTTTATATAAAACTTTACTTTTTATAGTTTTTTTTTTCTTTTTGTGTAAAATTCTTTATTATGATGCTTAAAGTATTATTTATTTATAAGCTAGTAATACTAAAAGTGTGCTCTTTTTTATTAGTAATTAAAAGCTAGAGGTTATAAAAAAAGATGTGTATATATAGCTTTTTTTTATAGTAGTTATAGTATGTTTTAAACTAATATAGTCCTAATTTAGCAGCTTTATATAAGAGTTGTACAACCTAGAGTATAGTATTTAGTAGAAAGCTCTAGCGCATTTTCTTTAGTAGCTTTATATATAATGTGCGCATAAACTTATCTGTTAATTAAATGTACACTTATATAATATTATGTAGTTTAAAATGCATTTTATACATAGCTTTTAGGCTTACTTTTATAGCTAAAAGTAGTCTCTAGCTTATCCTTTAAATAGTTAGTAATTAAGTAAAGATTTTTTTTTTTTTTATCTAAGTAGCTATTAAACACTAGGTAAGATTTTTTATATAGTTAAGTTATTTTACCTTTTACTTTTTATATAAGGTAAAGGTTAAAAATTTAACTTTTATGCTTTATTAAGTTGTAAACTATAACTTAAAAAGTGCTATTAGTAATTAAAGTGTCTATCTCTATATAGTCTAATTCTTTAAATAGTTCTCTAGGTATAGTAATTACTGTCTGTACGCAGCAGCAGCGTCGCGGCCTGGATACAAGCAATTGCGCACAAGCAGGATCACGTATCTATGTCACATAATGCTTGTGCGCGAACCTCTGTGCGCAAACATCTAGATATCCCCCTTTTTCTCTGTACAGAGGAAAGATAAGAGTAATAGAACTAGAAACATATTACCCTTACTTTACCTACCTTATACACTGTGCACACTATACACTACTCTTACTTTTACTACTTAAGTGCTTATACTATAAGCAGCTAGCTATTAAAGCCTATTTAACACTAATTAGTAGTTAATTTAATTAACTATAAATTAGCAAGAGTAATAATAAAGTACTTACGCTTTATAAAGTACTTTGTTTTATTACCTATCCCTTAAGAAAAGTAACAGTAGAGTACTTACACCTTATTAGGTACTTTATTTAGTTACTTATCCCTTAGGATAGCAAATTAATCCTTTATATTATATAGCAAGCTCTGCTACTGTATAAAGCAAAGAGAAGATAGTGTAAGACGCACACTAAAGCTACTAAAGCTGCACAACCTAGCAGCTAGATAATAGCACATTAATCCTTTGCATTATACAGCAAGCTCTGCTACTGTACAAAGTAAGGAGGAGATAGTGTAAGGCGCACACTAAAGCTATTAAAGCTGCACAACCTAGTAGCTAGACAATAGCAGTACCTACACAATTTACTAAAAAAGTAATTAACTATACTATTATAATAAAATCCTATTAGCAACTAACAACTCTGTGTAATAATAGAAAGAATAAGGAATAATTTTTATTATATAAATAACTTATAAAAAACATAAAGATATTAAAGGTAATACTACAGAATAAGACTAGCCTAGAGTACTAGAATAATAAGATTAATATGTTAAACGCTTTAATAAGCTTATAAACTTAATTATATATAAGTTATATAATTACTAATTTACATATAATAACTTAAAAGGGCGCTACTTTTCTAAGTGTGTATATAAAAGATTTTAAAGAATAAACACTATAAGACTTCTTAGCACTTAGCTGCGCGTTTAAAAAAGAGCTTATATAAATGCTAGAGGACAAGGAAATTACACTACAGCTAGGCACTAAAGGTACCTAAGCCTAGAAGCTATATAATATAGCATAAGAGAAAGTAATTACACTAGAAAGGCTTTATACATAACTTTTATTACTATATAAGGCTCTACACAGAAGCAGACTAAACATAATGCTGCTATTAACACTAAATATACTAGTATTACTTACTTTTACACCTTAGCTAGCACTATACTAATTACTGTATAAACAATACATGCCACTCTACCTAACGCCTGCTCTACACCCTTAATTGTACACACTACCGCCTGCAGTAGTGTATGCACTACTAATACTACCTACACAATCTAGACTACATTACAACCTGTATAAACTTCTACTCTAAAGGGAAACTGCTAAAGAAAAACTTCTAGTAAATAAAATTATATAATTCTAAAAAGCATAAAAAAAGAATAATAACTATATAAGTTAACTATATAACATTTTTATAGATAAAATAAGAATTTTTATTAATTTATGTTAATAGCTAGATATTTAGAAAACTTAGTACACAGACATCTTTCTAGATATCTTAAAAGGTTAGGTAAATATGTACTATATGTACAACATAGGCTCTAGATATAACTAGAAGCATTTATATAACACTTTAAGCAGTTACTTTAACACTAATGTAAACTATAGCTAGTACTAGATAAACTAGACAATAATAACTTTTACATAATACTAATAAAAGAACTTTAATAAAAGTTTATATAAAGTCTTTAAAATAATAATTAATAAGCTTACACTTATATAAAGGGCACTAGAAATAAAATTTTAAGAGAATGTTCTACTGCATACTACTGTTATATAAGCCTGTTAAGAATAACTAAAACTAGAACATGCTATGTTTACTATTAAGCTCTTATGCAAAGCCTTAACGTACTTTATAGGCGAGTTGCTCACACACCTAAGTCGCTTACTTTTGCCAAGACCCCACTAAACTACCCTTCCTACACTAATGCATTCCCCACAACACTACTTAGACGCGCTAAAAGAACGTTAGATACAGCTTACGCTCTAAGCTTTTAAATAAAACATAAAACTCTTAAAGAAATGTGCTGTAGCTATATGCAAAGTCTTATAAAAGACAATAAATAACTATAGCGCTAGATAACCTTTACAAGCTAATTCTACAGTTAAATTACAGAGGCTAGGCAATAAAAAAGAGCAGGTAATTGTTAAGACTATACTTAAGCTATATGCGCGAGGAATTTCCCCTTAGATAGCATTTGTGGCTAATATAGCTAATTCTTTACGCGCTAAGCGTAATCTAGGCTATGTTTACATAAACTAGCCTAGTATGTTTATAAAGTGTTATTTAGAGCTTAAAGTAATGTTTAAGCATAAGTACAACTATAAGAAAGCCTTCTGTAAGAGTCCTAGGGTAATTTAGGGCAGGTTTAGCCTTATAGAGAATATTAAAGCTAAGTATAGCATCTAGGATAATAACACGTACAACTTTAGCAAGATAGGGTTTATAATTAGCTAGATATCTTTTAACTATACTTACGCTTAAAACTTTACTTTAAGCTTTAAATAACGCTTTACAAACATACTAGGCTAGTTTATGTAAACATGGCCTAGATTACGCTTAGCGCGTAAAGAATTAGCTATATTAGCTATAAATGCTATCTAAGGGGAAATTCTTTACGCATATAGCTTAAGTATAGTCTTAACAATTACCTACTTCTTTTTATTGCCTAGCCTCTGTAATTTAGCTGTAGAATTAGCTTATAAAGGTTGTTTAGCGCTGTAGTTATTTATTGTTTTTTATAAAACTTTGCACATAGCTATAGCATATTTCTTTAAGAGTTTTATGTCTTATTTAAAAGCTTAGAGTGTAAGCTGTATCTAACGTTTTTTTAGCGCGTCTAAGTAGTGTTGTGGGGAATGCATTAGTGTAGGAAGGGTGGTTTAGTGGGGTCTTGGCAAAAGTAAGCGACTCAGGTGTGTGAGCAACTCGCCTATGAAGTACGTTATTTAGTAACCTATAAGCATTACTCTAAGTTACTATAAACTAAAGAGTAAACTAATACTTTTAGAAACTGCCTAATGTATACTACACAGACTACTAATATAACTCTATATAATAAGAGTCTGCACAATAAGAAGAAAGCTTCTCTTTATTTAGAAGAGGACAACATAGAAGATCTTTATCTAGGTTTAGGCTATAATCTAGAGACAACTGTATATAAATAAAGAAGTGCTTTGTCTACTATAAAAAAGAATGTTAGTTATTAAACTACTCTTATAATAACTATACATAAGCAAAGAACTAGTATATTACCTTATAACGTACTTCATAGGCGAGTTGCTCACACACCTGAGTTGCTTACTTTTGCTAAGACCCTACTAAACTACCCTTCCTACACTAATGCATTCCCCACAACACTACTTAGACGCGCTAAAAGAATGTTAGATACAGCTTACGCTCTAAGCTTTTAAATAAGACATAAAACTCTTAAAGAAATGTGCTATAGCTATATATAAAGTCTTGTAAAAGATAATAAATAACTATAGCGCTAGACAACCTTTATAAGCTAATTCTACAGCTAAATTACAGAGGCTAGGCAATAAAAAGAAGTAGGTGATTGTTAAAACTATACTTAAGCTATATGCGCAAGGAATTTCCCCTTAGATAGCATTTATAGCTAATATAGCTAATTCTTTACGCGCTAAGCGTAATCTAGGCTATGTTTGCATAAACTAGCCTAGTACGTTTATAAAGCGTTATTTAGAGCTTAAAGTAAAGTTTTAAGCGCAAGTATAGTTAAGAGATATCTAGCTAATTATAAACTCTATCTTGCTAAAGTTGTACATGTTATTATCCTAGATGCTATACTTAGCTTTAATATTCTCTACAAGGCTAAACCTGCCCTAAATTACCCTAGGACTCTTGCAGAGGGCTCTCTTATAGTTGTACTTACGCTTAAACATTATGTTAAGCTCTAAATAACGCTTCACAAACGTACTAGGCTAGTTTATGCGAACATGGCCTAGATTACGCTTAGCGCGCAAAGAATTAACTATATTAGCTATAAATGCTATCTAAGGGGATATTCCTTGCGCATATAGCTTAAGTATAGTCTTAATAATTACCTGCTCCTTTTTATTGCCTAGCCTTTGTAATTTAGCTGTAGAATTAGCTTGTAAAGGTTGTCTAGCGCTATAGTTATTTATTGTTTTTTATAAGACCTTACACATAGCTATAGCACATTTCTTTAAGAGTTTTATGCCTTATTTAAAAGCTTAGAGTGTAAGCTGTATCTAACATTCTTTTAGCGCGTCTAAGTGGTGTTGTGGGGAATGCATTAGTGTAGGAAGGGTGGTTTGGTGGGGTCTTGGCAAAAGTGAGCGACTCGGGTGTGTGAGCAACTCGCCCATGAAGTACGTTAAGTTAGGACTTACTAATAGTAGAAATCTTTACTGCGCCTATATTTTATAGTTTACCTTAGTATACTGTATAGTATTAGTTATTAAGGATAAACCGCTTAGCATACTTCTTAGGTTTAATGCTGTAGATGTCCTCTCCTGTTGCACAGTGTAGATAGGCAGCTGTCAGATTGAAGCACTGTTTCTAGGCTTCCTGAGATGAATGATGGGTTTGGATATGATGTATGGGATGATTGATTGATTGTATTGATTGTTCTTGATTTATCGATCCTTTTTCTGCTCTGCTCGTGTTGCTCGGCTTTTGTTTTTCCGATCCGAGTCCCTCGCGCACTAGCCCTATGCGCGACCAGCTTGCAACGTGCTGCAATTTGCTGCAATTTGCTGCAACATGCTGTAAAATGCTGCAATTTGCTGCAACATGCTGCAAAATGCTGCAAAATGCTGCAATTTGCAGCAACATACTGTTCGAGCTTATTGCTCGTACTATGTAGCAGCTTTCGTCAAACGTTCCTC
>NW_022985202.1:621307-626108 GCF_010093535.1 Lindgomyces ingoldianus
CGTCAACTAGCCAAATTTGCTGAAGAAAGCTTGGCCATTTGCTGGCTAGAAGCGCTTTAGTGAGTCTGTCCGCAAGCATCTCGCTGGAGGGGACATGGACAACCTTGATTGTTTGTCGAGAGACTTCCTGTCGGAGCCAGTGGTTATGGATGTTGACATGTCAGAGCTTGGTTTAAAGTTAAGATATCTCTTTGTTTACTAGTTAGATTGTCTGCTTGTTGTTGCACTAGATTATAATAGTTAAATTAGGCAGCTTAACCTACAGTTTGTTAAGAAGCATTCTTATAAACATAGCTTCCTTAGCAACTTAGGACAGTGCAAGTAATTCTGCTTCTGTTGTTAATGTTGTGACTATATCTTGTTTATTTGCTTACTATGCAATCTATCTGCTAAATAGTTAAATAACATAGCTCTAAGAGCTCTTCCTATTTAGTGTATTGTTTACAAATAACGCATTGCTTGCTACTATAAGGTAGTCTTCTCCTCTTAATTAGAGTGCGTACGTCCGTGTCGCATGTAGGTACAGGATGACTTGATCGGCTGCATCCTGATGGTCAGATGCGGGATTCGTGAGAAACTGTGCGAGGCGTGATGTGGCAAAGGCGATGTCTAGTCTTATAGTAACTGCTGCGAAGAGCAGAGATCTAATCTTCTGCTAATATTAATTTACTTCTAATAGGGTTGCAAAACTAGATTGCAGCATAAGTTTAATCCCACTTATAGGTGTAGCATGCTGCAGGTCCTTTCTGTTAGCTAGCCTAGCTATCTTGTTAATATATAAGGCCTGTAACAGCTAAATTATTTATTGCTGTTAATTTTTAATAATCTTAACTTCTAGGAACTATTATAGGTCCTTGCCTCCTGTTAGGGTATACTTCTCTTGTAACTAGTCTACTACACGCTGTGCATCTGCTTTAGAGCCTTTCCTGTGCGCAATAATAAGGTTGTCTACATAAAAGAAGACAAATATTATAGCTTTAGTTATGCAGTAGGGTTTATGTAAGACAGCTAAGAACCTAAGGCCTTTAAAAGTTGTTGTAAAATAGTGTTACTAGAGTAGAGGAGAAATTTGCAGGCTGTATAGTGCTTTTTAAAGCTTTAGTATTATACCTAGTTTCTAATAGCCTCTTAGCATCTGCATGTAGATATTGCGGTTAATTGCTGCATGTATAAACGCGTTAGTTACATTATATTGTTTAAGCTCTAGGTTAAAGCGTGCAGATATTGCTATTAGCATTTAAAATAAGCGTCCTGCTAGGGTGGCAGCGTAGGTATCTTGTGTAGTAATGTTTCTTTATTAATTACTATAGACTACTAGTTGCGCTTTGCATCTTTGCAATCTATAGTGCTTATTAAGCTTGTAGGTGTACACCTACATACAATCTAGGATCTGCTGTCTAGCTGCCTTAATTAGCTTTGTCTAGACCTCTGTCTAGAATTTTATTATCTAATAACTGTCTAGGTGTGTTCTTTCTGCTGCCTTAAACATCTTATGTAAAGAGTGCTCCTCTAGTTGCTTTTAAGTTAATAGCAAAGGTAGTAGCTAGCTTTTATAAAGTGTCTTTCTTTTAAATAGCATTTTTATTAATGCTACTTTATTTAGCGTCTTGCTGCTATGCTTTCTTACACTTCTAAATCTTATGCTAGCTATAAAGGCTGTAGCCTATAGTATAGTCTTTAACAACCTTATTTAGCTTAGCTTTAGTGCTGCTCTAGCTATTAACTGCATAAGCAATGCTACAGGTAGCAGAGTGTTTAGAGGAGACAGATAGTTATCTCTAATCTTCCTTCCTTAATAGTAGCCTAGTAGGTCTACTTTGTTAAAATTTAATGTATTATCTACAGTGTTGTCTTTATAAAATAACTCTGTCTCTAGCTAATAACTAGGTGTTAGAAGCTTAATTATTTTAATGTATATAGCAATTTTTTTTACTATGTTATACATAAGGTTATCTATTAAGTCTTTAGGCTTACTACTAAAGATTAAGTGTTTGTTAAAAATAATATTACATGTACAGATTACTTTTACTAGCAGTAGTATCTATACGCAGTAGATGTTTAATAATTAGTACTTAACTAGATATCTAATCTACACCTTTAGGTCTAGCCTTTGTAGCTTAGATTTATTCTAATGCGTGTTATTAGTTATTATAAATGCTTTACAGCTATAGGCTTTTAGATGTGTAAGGCTTAGCTTTTAAATTAACATAACAACTTTATTATTTAAAGCTACTTATGTAAAGAAGATTTTATATAGTGTCTTCTAGTTATTAGCATAGTTCAGCGTCTAATTATATAGGTATACGCCAGCTCTAGTGATGTATGGCTATATGTTCTATAGTAGGTTAGCATCTAGTCACATAGCCTGTAACTTCTCCTTGTTTACACCCCCTAAGCGTTTAGCTCCTCTGTTCTAGGCTTGTGTATCTAGTGCTAAAGGCTTAACAGTTATTCTATACAATGCTAGCTAGCGTTCTACCTCTAGTTTTACTATTGTAATCTTGTTATTAGCTTTAATAACTTTTATAGTAATGTTATAATAGTTCTTTAGAAAGAGGATAAAAATTATAAAAGCTTTAATAATTAATTTAGTAGGCTTATTATCCTTAAAGTAGAGGTCCTACTAGAGGCTAGAATACTTATTAGTAATTAGCATTTAACTTTACTCTTTTATAATGCTTTATGCTTTATATGCATAGAAATTAATTAACAGTCTCTTGCTAGGTCTACTATTGCTAATTTATAGTGCGCAGCTAATTTATTATTATATCTTAGCTCTGCTACACAAGTTACATTAGACTGTTGTAATTCCTTTAATTCACACCCCCTTAGCTTGCTATATAAGGTGTTAAAGTGTAGCTAGTCTAGGGTGTCCTAGACACTTATGCTATAGCTCTGCTAATGCCTTTATAGACTATGTTTAGTTCTTGTGTTAATTATATGTGTATAATATAAGCCCTCCTGTAGTAGATAGTACTCTAACACCTATTAGCTATAGATCTTTATAAGATCTCTAATTATTGTCCTGTCTAAGGCCTTTAAAGTAGTTAGCTCTGCTTATGTGTCCTACTAGATTCCTTTCTGTCGCAGTAGGCAAAACAAGACTAGGTTGCACAGCAGGTCTAGGCACAGTGCAGCGTTATAAAGTACAAGACTGTATGCTTAACTATGTGTTCTATGCTTACTTTTTAGGCTTAGTGTAATTAATCTGTAGCCTTAAATCTATATGCAAGAGTTTCTAGACTAGATAAAGTCTTCTAGTGTTAGTAGATAATAGTTGTAAATCTAATTAAAATTGTTTGTAATGTAGCATGTTAAGCCTAAGTTAAGGATAAATAATTCTCTTAGTAGATATCTGTTCTAGTTTAAATTAACTATAGCTAGCAATACAGCTGCCTTAACTCTTAATACTTCTTAGCCTTTAAGTTAGTCTTCTTATATCTTTAGCGTAGGTGTATGTAAACTCTTTAGGATTAGTATTCTTAAATTATGTCTACGCTGCTCTTTTAGCAGGCTTTAAAATTCTAAGTTATGCTTACACTTTAATGCTATAAGCTCTTTAACTCTCTTATTTAGCATCTACTAGTCTAGTGCTCTGTCTAGATAGACATAGAAGCAGTTCTTTAGTGCATAGATGTGTCTGCATGTAGAACATTTAGTGCCTCCTGTTTTAGCAGGTTTCTAGCTTAAAAATAACTTCCTGTTATCTTCTTAATAACATTAATATTAAAGTTTACCTTATTTTCTTAACATTGCAACTTCTGCACTACAAGTGTCTTTATTTGTGCCCTAGGTAGTTTTCTTACTTTTAGCAAGGTATAATAAGTTATCTATTATAAAAGTAGCTTTATGCTTTCTTATATATATTAGATAATTTAACATTATATGTTTTTAAAAGCGCTTTATTATTTCTTTTTAATTTATATTTAGTGTAAACTATCTACTTTTCTAAAAGGTTGTAGACTAATAAGGGGCAACTTTATTTATAGTAGTTAGAAGGTCCTTTGCCACAGCATTAAACTGCGTTGTTTCTGGAACATTTTGTGTCTCCGCTTCTGTAGCAGCGTAGTCATACTCTGCTAGCTACAGGTTCTATATGCTTGCGTTTCTTAGCAGCTTTAGGGATGCATTATATTAGTTGCACACGCGTTCTTGTTTAAATTAGTTGTTAACGCCTACTGTAGCTTTAAGGTTTGTAATCTACTGTCTAAGTAGTTAATCTAGGGAACAGCATGTACACTGTAGATGCAGGCTAACTGTTAACTAGATAAAGACAATAATCTGTTAGAGGCTTAATTACTCTCTTTTATAATTATGTCTGTTACTCTTGTACTTGTTAGCCTTAATCTTGTAGTATTTAATGGCTTCTTTAAAGGCTCTAACACCGCTTGTTAATAGCTTGTTTAGGTGCGTAGGCGTTTCAACGTTGGAGGCTGGTGAAAACTCAGCTATTAGCGGCATCTCTAGAGCTCTTGGTTTGGAGATCATTTGGATGGTCAACTTAGGATCCACTTGCGGCCAGATGCCGTGCGCTACACATCTCGATTGCAGCTGCATCATCCAGGCTCTGTAGTCGGTGTGGTCTCGAAGGACGACTGTCGCGTCTCGAGGAGGCTGGGTGGCCATTTTGTATTAATGGAGGCACTAAGACTCTTAATTGTCAGATTAAAGCACTGTTTCTAGGCTTCCTAAGATGAATGATGGGTTTGGATATGATGTATAGGATAATTGATTGATTGTATTGATTGTTCTTGATTTATTAATCCTTTTTCTGCTCTGCTTGTGTTGCTCGGCTTTTGTT
>NW_022985202.1:627290-634754 GCF_010093535.1 Lindgomyces ingoldianus
ATGCTGCAAAATGCTGCAAAATGCAGCAATTTGCAGCAACATACTGTTCGAGCTTATTGCTCGTACTATGTAGCAGCTTTGGTCAAACGTTCCTCCTGTCTTGACAGTAGGTGCGCATATCTGCGCATATCTAACAACTATACAACTAGGCCCTATAAAGATTTAAGTTTATAATTAAAAATAACACCTACTTTAACTATAAAGTTATTATTAATGTTATATAAATTAATAATAAAGATGTCTTACATGTTATTAATGTAGACATATTATTTTAGGCTGCTATATTCCTAAAATCTATGTCTACATAAGATACCTAGGATGCACTATGTAAATGCTAGATTAACACCTATTAAGGACCCCTAAACTATATTATGCATAACTCTAGTATAAACTTTGCTTTAGAGGATTTTTAAGCTTATATAAAGATTATAGAAGCTACATGTAGGCAGATGCCTATAGAAGCATATTAGGTAGTTAGAAAAGTTAAGTGTGCGCATGCACCTCTCTAACAAGCGTTTAACATCTTAAAGACTAAGCTAGGTAACTGTACAGATAATAAGGCTATTTTGTAGATAGTAGTTAAGGCTCTAAACAACACAGCTAGCCTACACAGTCTAGTACCTACGCTGCTAGTCTTTAGAGCATACCTAAGAATTAACTTAGACTTTTTACTATTACTAGACATTATTATATAAGTAAGCACTGTATAAAAGGTAATAAAGATACTTTAAAAGAACTATGTAAAAGTAAATATTAATTATGTAATTAACACTTATAATAGCCTTATAATGCATAAAGTTCTTAACTTCTCTCTTAGCTTAGAGATTATAGCATAGAGAGAGAAGAAAGGCTAGACTAGCCTATATAAAATTAAGAGTATTAAAGAGAGAGACATTATTATTAAAAGGGAGAATAGCCTACTAAAGCTTTAATATACGCAGGTTAAACTGTACTATAAAGAAAAGAAAAAAAACAACCTACCTATAACAGATAACCTAGATAAACTAATCCCTATATAAAGAGATCTTTTAAAGAAAAGGAAAAGAGAACAGCTTTATAAGAATGTTATAAAGGCAGAACTAGAGCCTACTACAGACTAAGCCCCTTAGGATAGCAATGCCGCACTAGTGCAAAGGGAAGATATAAATACTAGGAAAAGTAAAAGGCAAAGGAAACCTGCATAAAGTCTAGACTAGGTATTTCTAACCTAGAAGAAGAAAGATAATTAGGCCTTGTCTATTAAGCTTTATACAGACAGTGTAATTACTACACTTAGAAAACTATTTAAGAAATTAGACTACATAGAGATAGACACTTTAATTACTAACAGCACTTTTAAAGTTATAGTGTACAACTTAATAAAGCATAAAAGTTAGATTTTTAACTTTTGCCTTATATAAAAAGTAAAAGGTAAAACAACCTAACTATATAAGAAATCCTGCCTAGTGTTTGCTAGCTACTTAGATAAAAAGAAAGAAAAAATTCTTACCTAGTTACTAACTATCTAGAGAATAAGCTAGAAACTACTTTTAGCTATAAAAGTAAGCTTAAAAGCTATGTACAGAATGCATTTTAAACTGCGTAATATTACATAAGCATACATTTAATTAACAAATAAGCTTATGCGCACGCTGTACACAAAGCTACTAAAGAAAATGCGCTAGAGCTTTTTACTAAATATAATACTCTAGGTTGTATAACTCTTATATAGAGCTACTAAATTAGGACTATATTAGTTTAAGATATATTATAACTACTATAAAAAAAAGCTACACATGCATATCTTTTTATACAACCTCTGCCTTTTAATTACTAATAAAGAAGAGCACACTTTTAGTATTACTAGCTTATAAACAGATAACATTTTAAGCATTATAATAAAGGATTTTATGTAAAAAGAAAAAAGAAACTACAAAAAGCAAAGTTCTATGTAAAAAGTAAAACTATTCTAGTAGAAAAGCAACTTATTAAGTTTAATAGTAAAAAAATTAAACTTATGCACAACATAGTAGTTTTTACTTAAAAAAGATAAGCATGCTACTTTTATATAATTAACCTACAAAATAAAAATGCTGCATAATAATATATTAAGCAATATGCAAGAAAGGCATACATTATATTTATATATTAACTAGAGGTAGCATTTAACCTCTTTATTACTGCATAAACTATAGACTTTTTATATAATAATATTAACACACTTAACACATAAATTTAATAGTAGATAGATAATAGTAAGTGTAGTCTTACCTTTCTACTATTACAGCTTAATTATGTAAAGCTGTTTATCTTTATAGATAAATTATTTACTAATAATAAGAACTTTAGCTTATAGCTAGGATTCTTAATTATATTAAGTAATAAAGACTATATAAAGTAAAGTAACTGCTTTAAAATACTAGGTAACATTATACACTAAAATTCTACTAAGTGTAAAAGAGTAACTAGGAGTGTCCTTACTAGTAAACTATATAAAATAGTTAGAAAGTTTAATAATGTAATTACACTTAGTATAACTTTATAGTAAATTATATAAACACTTAAACTGCTACTAATTCTAGTAGTAATCTACATAAATTTAAGGTTTTTATATAATTACCTTATTAAGCTAGGCACTACTAGTAAAAAGTAACTTATAATTAACATTATGTTACTTTATAAATTATATAAAAAAAAGGAAATTGCTAAAATTAAGTAGATTAATAGTAAAGACAACTTAGTAGATGCATGTATAAAGAAAACACTAAACTAGGCTCTTTAATTATTAGTCCTAACTAACTGCCTCTCTGTCTAGATAGAAGCATCTGTGGACTAGCTAGATCCTGTGCGCAAAGATGCCTTAGACTAACTAGACTAATAACGCGTTTATATAAAGCCTATTTCCTTTTATTTTGTTTTTATTTTGTTTTTATATTATACACACTTATCTTTCTTATTATAAGGATCTGTCACTGCTAGCACTATATAAAAAGAGAAAAGAGCTAAGGGATTGTACAGCAAGGCTTAAAAAGTAAAGGATAAAGAAGAGAAAAGCTATTTACATAGCGTAACTAGCTTATTCTAACGCACAGCATTACTAAGGCAAGTCTTAATAAATAGAGTAAAGTAAAGGCAGAACATAATTAGATAGACCTACACAAACAGAAGAGAGGTAACGCGTACAGAAGGCAACTCTTTAGACAAAAAGAAAAGTTGCTAGTGTCTGTACACAGCAGCAGTGTTGCAGCCTAGATATAAGCAATTGCGCACAAGCAGGATTACATATCTATGTTACATAATGCTTGTGCGTAAACCTCTGTGTGTAAACATCTAGATATCCCCTTTTTCTTCTGTACAGAGGAAAAACAAGAGTAATAGAACTAGAAACATGTTGCCCTTACCTTACCTACCTTGTACACTGTGCACACTGTACACTACTCTTACTCTTGCTACTTAAGTGCTTATACTATAAGCAGCTAGCTGTTAGAGCCTATTCAACAATTACACTATTTATATAAAGCTTAATAAATAAGGCCTAATTATTCTTTTTCTTCTAGGTTAAAAATACCTAGTCTAGACTTTATGTAAGTTTCTTTTACCTTTTACTTTTTCTAGTATTTATATTTTCTTTTTACACTAGTGTAGCATTGCTATTTTAAAAGGCTTAGTCTATAGTAGGCTCTAGTTTTGCTTTTATAATATTTTTATAAAGTTATTTTTTTTTCTATAAAAAATTCTTTTATATAGGGGTTAGTTTATCTAGGTTATTTATTATAAGTAGGTTGTCTTTTTTCTTTTTTCTTTTTTCTATAGTATAGTTTAACCTGTGTACATTAGAGCTTTAGTAGACTATTTTTTATTTTAATAATAATGTTTTGTTTTTAATGCTCTTAATTTTATATAAGCTAGTTTAGCCTTTTTTCTCTCTTTATACAATGATCTTTAAGCTAAAAAAGAGATTAAAGACTTTATATGTTATAAAGCTATCATAAGTGTTTATTATATAATTAATATTAACTTTTACATAGTTTTTTTAAAGTATTTTTATTGCCTTCTGCACAGCGCTTACTTATAGAATAATGTTTAGTAATAGTAAAAAGTCTAGGTTAACTCTTAGGTATGCTTTAAACACTAGCAGTGTAGGTACTAGACTGTGCAGGCTAGCTATGTTGTTTAGAGCCTTAACTACTATTTATAGAATAGCCTTATTATTTATACAGTTACCTAGCTTAGTCATTAGGATATTAAACACTTATTAAAAAGGTATATATGCCTGCTTAACTTTTTTAACTACCTAATATGCTTCTATAGGCATCTGCTTATATATAGCTTTTATAATTTTTACATAAGCTTAAAAATTCTCTAAGGCAAAGTTTATACTAGAGTTATGCATAATGTAGTCTAGAGGTTCTTAATAAGTGTTAATTTAGCATTTACATAGTGCATTCTAAGTATCTTATGTAAACATAAATTTTAGAAATGTGGCAGCCTAAAATAATATGTTTATATTAATAACATGTAAGATATCTCTATTATTAATTTATACAACATTAATAATAACTTTATAGTTAAAGTAAGTATTATTTTTAATTATAAACTTAAATCTTTATAAGGCCTAGTTATATAATTAGTAGAGGTAGCAAAACTTCTTAATCTTTTCTAACACTACAGCATTAATATTGTAGCTAGCGCTAGTTAGCATCTTCTAGAGTTTTTTTATGCAAAGGTGTCTAAATTAGTAGTAAAAGCAGTAAAGTCTTAATTTAGTAAAAAAAAACATAGATTTTTTTTTACTAATATTAAAAAAAAAGTGTTCTTATTTTTATATAATAAAAATAGTAGTTTTATCTTTATATATAATAATATTTAAAATATTATTAAAGTATGCTTTAAGTTAGTTAGCATCTACTAGTAATAGTAAAAATAGTGTTAAAGTCTTTAAAATATAGTATATAACTAGACTAATTAGGTTCTAGATTTATATAGTACTAATTAATTCTTTTAGTGTTTAGCTTTTAAAGCTAATATTTATTTAACTAAGTGTTTAATTAATTTGTATATATAAGTGTTAGATTAAAGCACTGTTTCTAGGCTTCCTAAGATAAATGATGGGTTTGGATATGATGTATGGGATGATTGATTGATTGTATTGATCGTGTTGATTTATCGATCCTTTTTCTGCTCTACTCGTGTTGCTCGGCTTTTGTTTTTCCGATCCGAGTCCCTCGCGCACTAGCCCTATGCGCGACCAGCTTGCAACATGCTGCAAAATGCTGCAATTTGCTGCAACATGCTGCAATTTGCTGCAACATGCTGCAAAATGCTGCAAAATGCTGCAAAATGCTGCAATTTGCAGCAACATACTGTTCGAGCTTATTGCTCGTACTATGTAGCAGCTTTCGTCAAACGTTCCTCCTGTCTTGACAGTAGGTGCGCATATCTAACAATAAGTTCTTTTATATGTACACCTTAAGTTAGGACTTACTAATAGTAAAAATTTTTACTGCGCTTATGTTCTATAGTTTACCTTAGTATACTATATAGTATTAGTTATTAAGGATAAACTGCTTAGCATACTTCTTAAGTTTAATGCTATAGATGTCCTCTCCTATTATATAGTATAAATAGGTAGTAGAGGTAAGGTAGTTAATAGCTTTTTTAGCATTTTTACTTTTTTATTTTATTTCCTTTGCATTATGTAAATTATTTTTTTAAGGTAACTTTTAAAGTCTTAGATGTATAAGGTAATAGCTTTATATAATAAGGTCTTATTATAAAAATCTTTATATAAGGTAATATACTAGTTCTTTGCTTATGTATAGTTATTATAAAAGTAGTTTAATAACTAATATTTTTTTATAGTAAATAAAGCACTTTTTTATCTATGTGCAGTTATCTCTAGATTATAGCCTAAACCTAGATAAAGATCTTCTATATTATCCTCTTCTATACAGAGAGAAGCTTTCTTTTTATTGTGTAAACTTTTATTATGTAGAGTTATATTAGTAGTCTATGTAGTATATATTAGGCAGTTTCTAAAGGTATTAGTTTACCCTTTAGTTTATAGTAACTTAAAGTAATGCCTATAAGTTCCTAAGAGCTTAATAGTAAACATAGCATGTTCTAGTTCTAGTTATCCTTAATAAGCTTATACAATAGTAGTGTGCAGTAGAATATTCTTTTAAAATTTTATTTTTAGTGCTTTTTATATAAGTGTAAGCTTATTAATTATTATTTTAAAAACTTTATATAAACTTTTATTAAAGTTCTTTTATTAGTATTATATAAAAGTTATTATTATTTAGTCTGTCTAGTACTAGCTATAGTTTACATTAGTATTAAAGTAACTACTTAAAGTGTTATATAAATGCTTCTAGTTATGTCTAAGGCCTATATTATGCATATAGTACATATTTGCCTAACCTTTTAGAATATCTAGAAAGATGTCTATATACTAAGTTTTCTAGATATTTAGCTATTAACATAAATTAATAAACATTTTTATTTTATTTATAAAAATGTTATATAGTTAACTTATATAGTTATTATTCTTTTTTTATACTTTTTAAAATTATATAATTTTATTTACTAGAAGTTTTTCTTTAGTAGTTTCCCTTTAGAGTAGAAGTTTATATAAGTTATAATGTAGTATAGATTGTGCAGGTAGTATTAGTAGTGCATACACTACTGCAGGCAGTAGTGTGTACAATTAAGAGTGTGGAGCAGGCGTTAGGTAGGGTAGCATGTATTGTTTATACAGTAATTAGTGTAGTGCTAGCTAAGGTGTAGAAGTAAGTAATGCTAGTATATTTAGTGTTATTAGCAGCATTATGTTTAGTCTGCTTCTATGTAGAGCTTTATATAGTAATAAAAGTTATGTATAAAGCTTTTTTAGTGCAATTACTTTTTCTTATGCTATATTATATAGCTTCTAAGCTTAAGTACCTTTATTGCCTAGCTATAGTGTAATTCCCTTATTCTTTAGCACTTATATAAGCTCCCTTTTAAACTTGCAGCTAAGTGCTAAAAAGTCTTATAGTGTTTATTTTTTAAAATTCTTTATATATAAACTTAAAAAAGTAGCGCCCTTTTAAGTTATTATATGTAAATTAGTAATTATATAACTTATATATAATTAAGTTTATAAGCTTGTTAAAGCTTTTAACATGTTAATCTTATTATTCTAGTACTCTAGGCTAGTCTTATTTTATAGTGTTACCTCTAATATCTTTATGTCCTTTATAAGTTATTTATATAATAAAAATTATTTCTTATTCTTTTTATTATTACATAAAGTTGTTAGTTGCTAGTAAGATTTTATTATAATAGTATAGTTAATTACTTTTCTAGTAGATTGCGCAGGTACTGCTATTGTCTAGCTGCTAGGTTATACAGCTTTAATGTAAGGCCGGGATGGCGCTTACGTGTAAGGCCGAGATGGTGCTTACGTGCGACGGGTATATATACTATTCTGTACGCAATAAT
>NW_022985202.1:635304-684017 GCF_010093535.1 Lindgomyces ingoldianus
ATTATTCGCACCTTTTTGGTTGTATTGGCGTAGTGGTACAGAGCTCCGTCCTTACATTTAATAGCTTTAGTGTGTGTCTTACACTATCTCCTTCTTACTTTGTACAGTAGCAGAGCTTACTATATAATGCAAAGAATTAATCTGCTATCCTAAGAAATAAGTAACTAAATAAAGTACCTTATAAAGCATAAGTGCTCTGTTATTGCTTTTTTTAAGAAATAAGTAATAAAATAAAGTGCTTTATAAAGCGTAGGGTTAATTACTTATGCAGTAGATTGCGCAGGTACTGCTGTTGTTATCTAGCTGCTAGGTTGTGCAGCTTTAATAGTTTTAGTATGCGTCTTACACTATCTCCTCTTTGCTTTATACAGTAGCAGGGCTTACTATATAATGCAAAGGATTAATCTGCTATCTTAAAAAATAGGTAACTAAATAAAGTACCTTATAGGGCGTAGGTGCTCTGTTGTTACTCTTTCTAGAGGATAAGTAACAAAATAAAGTACCTTATAAAGTGTAAGTACTTTGTTATTACTCTTACTAATTTATAGTTAATTAAATTAACTACTAATTAGTGTTAAATAAGCTCTAATAGCTAGCTGCTTATAGTATAAGCACTTAAGTAGTAAGAGTAAGAGTAGTATATAGTGTGCATAGTGTATAAAGTAGGTAAGGTAAGGGCAACATGTTTCTAGTTTTATTACTCTTTATTTTTCCTTTATACAGAGGAAAAGAGGGATATCTAGATGTTTGCGCACAGAGGTTTGCGCACAAGCATTATGTGACATAGATACGTGATCCTGCTCTTGCGCGATCGCTTGTATCCAGGCCGCGACGCTGCTGCTGCGTACGGACAATTATATCTAATTTTGCGTAACATAAAAAAAAGAGCTATCAAAAGCTAAATTCTATGTAAATTCTAAAACAATACTATTACATAAATAGCCTATAAAATTTAATAAAGATGTCCGAATAGTGATATTCAGGCGCCTGGTTGATAGTCACGTGGCTCGGATGCGCCCGGATCCCTGTGCACGGAGATCTGTGCGCAGAGTTTCAGACTATATTAACCTCTTTCCTTTGTACAATAGAAAACAACAAGAAGCAATTAACACCAGTTACCTAACACCCCTGTGCGATGTTTACACTATGTAAACCTCTTTGTCTTGTACGCATTTGCTAACACTAAGTGCTAGCTAGCAAAGAGTCTATTTAACACTAATTAGTAGTTTAAATACTATAAGAGAGAAAGCTCTTTTTGTACCTTTCTGTTTAGAGGTTTGCGTACAAGAAGAATCTTTTTCTTTACTACTTTAACTGTAAATTAGCAAGAGTGAAGACAGAGTCTAATTTACATGTAAGTAGCTATAAATCTCTATTTAGTTACCTAAGCAAGAGCAAGAAACCTGTCTATATAATACTGTTTAGAGGTATTATATAAATAGTAGTGCTTGTTTAACGCTAGGAGGTCTGTTTTATCTTTTTGCACAAGGCTGTTTAGAGGCAGCGTACAATAAGAAGTAAGACAGCGCGCAACAACGCATAATTAACTACTATAAAGCAACAAGTAATGTTAGCTCTATCTATAACTAGCTAACATAATGTATTAACATATAACTAATACATACCTTTTATAGGCATCTTAGCAAAGACTCTAGCAAAGTAAATAAACATTAAAAATTAAGTAAATAAGATTAAACTATTAAATAACATACTTAAAAAGAAGCTTAATTTATACGCAGCTAACTTAATTATAGAACTTTGCGCGTTAAGCACAACAGACATATGTACGCTTAAGAACTTTTAGGATAACTTTATAAGGTAGGAGCTTGTACACTTTAAAGATCTTAGCTAACTATTTCTATAAAAACTAATTGCTACCCTATAAAATAAGAGCATTAGCTTTAAAAAAGACATAACAGAGGCTACTACACTATATAAACTTATAAAAGAAGAACACATGTTTACTGTCCTACTAAAACATTATATAAAACTATTACTACTATTGCTAGTCTTAATATAACAGAGGATGTCTCTGTATAAATTACCTACAGACCTAATACTTTCTCTGTAATTAGTACAACTACCTTGTAATAGCTTACTGTACAAGAGCACAACTAGGCAGCTACATATTCCTATAGCCACAGCTCTGCATGAGATTCCCTAAAGCTTATACCTACTGTATATAATTTAATTACTGTATAATCTATACTAACTTCTACCTACATAAGATATTACAGCAGAGAACTTTACGCCTAAGAAGGTTATATAATTTTAGAAGGTATAAAGAAAAAAGAACAACTACATAGAGCAACTATATAATATTCTAGCTAATAAGGCTATAGTATTTATTAAGCTCTACTAACACCTTGCTATCTCTAAGGCATTATACGCAAGCATTTTTCTTAATATTCTTAAAAGGCGCGCACACATGTTCTACCTTTACAATATTAGTTTAGAATAATTATAAAAGTTACTGTATAAGCAGCTTAGTAATTACTTTAATACTAATATAAACTATAACTAGTATTAGACAGATTAAATAATAATAAGCTTTACATAAAGTAAGTAAAAGAACTTTATAAAAACTCTATATAAAGCTTTTAAAGCTATAATTAATAAACTTACTCTTGCATAAAAAGCTTTTAGTTTATAATTCTAAGGTAAGATACTGCTTTACACTGCTGTTATATAAGCATGCTAAGGGCAACCTAAACTTAAATAAGTAATGTTCTTAATTAAGCCTACATGTAAGGCACTGTACAGTGACCTCTGTTTAGCACTTTAGGTTATAATTAATTAATAAAATAATGCATTTATAAATAAATCCTAGGATGTGTACTACACTAATAGGTAATATAGCTTACTATGTACACATAGCTATTAATAACATAGAAGAAGCCTAAGAGGATATAGAGGATTATTTAGACTACAGTCCTCTGCATAATTAAAGCAATGCTTTGTCTGTTATAAGGAAGAATGTTAGTTAATAAATTATCCTTACATAAATTAATCCTATGTAAAACGCTAATATATCTCTTTGTATAAAGAATTCTATAACAAGACACTAATGTGTAAGGAGGTAAATATGTACATTTAAAAGTTTAAAAGTAAACTAGAGTAGAAGAAAGAGAAGTTACATAATAATAATAACCTAGATAAAGAGGAAGGTAAGGAGATTATTAACTACCTTACTAATACTACATTTCTCTACTGCGCGACTGCAGAGGACATCTACAGCCTAGAACCTAAAGGATACTGTTACAATCCTTACTCCGGAGAAATGGTGTTTTCCGGGGTACAACGGCCTATATGGGTGTTAGTGGGAGAAGGGCGAGAACTTAGCTGGATCAGGTGTACAGTCTGTCGAGCAGAGTGAAGGATAGTCGGAGTTTAGAAGGCAGGCTGTGGTTTGTCCCTATAGCTGTATGGGTAGCTGGGTTTTACTAGTTAGGTAGACAAGAGTTAGAGGTATATATATTATAAGATATATAAGGCAGCTTAATTTTCTTTAGAAAGAATATTAAGCTTCTTAGTCTATTATAAAAAATAAACTAAACATTAATTATAACCTTCTAACTATAGTTAGAATTAAGACTATATACATAATAGTTGCATGCTTGCATGTTTGCATGCTTGCAGGCTTATCTAGCCTGCGCAGCCTGCGGACCTGCAAGCCTGCAAGGTCCTATTAGACAACGCACTTGCCTAGGCACTTGTCTATTAAGTAACGCTATTCCTCTTCTGTCCTGTTGTACGGTCCATTAAGAACAGGGTTAAGCGTCTTCTATCTAACATCGCCTGGGCTGTGTAGGACAGCGAGCTAAGTTATTACAGTTGTTTTATTAGCTATAACACGCAGGCTTCCCTCCTAGTTAGCGTCCTTGCTGTTATGTTCTTCTTATTATAAGTGTTAGGTTTTCTTCTTAACTAGTGCGTTTCCTTTTGTAAATGCCTGCTGCACGTTTATTTTTTCTAACTATGCCTTGCTAGGCTCCTTGTCCTTTAGCCTCTGTTTATTGTTTGCAGACTGTTGCCTGCCTTAATCCCCTTTGTTGTACAAAGATGCGCCTGTGTAGCGCCTGTTGTTTAAGCGGGTCCTCTTGCGTGCTGTCCTTGTCGTCAGACAAGTGCGTAGAGTGTGTGCAGAAGGGTAGTTATTGTAACGCTTTTGTTTCTAACGCAGCTTAGGATTGTTTAGAGTGTGAACATAAGAAATTGTTAGCAGAGTTAGAAGCAATTTAAAAGGACAAAATGCAGGAAAAGAAAGAGGAGGTAAGGGTAAGAGAGGAGTTTCTAAGAAAGCAGGAGAAGTCCCTTACGCACTTGCAGTCCTTAGTTGCTTATTAAAAAAGAACACAGCAGCAGCTAGACCTTTTAGCTAATTAAAAGGCAAAATATCTAGAAAGAGACCTCTTATTGCTAGATAAGCTTAAAGCACTTAAGGTAGAGGCAGCAGGTCTTTCTCCTCCTCAGCCCCTGTTAAAGGGTTGTAGGCTTCCCACATTACAGCTAGCTAATGCTACTGTGATTTTAACTAATAGTAATGTTTTTTAGTCTAAGGGGCTTTTGCCTAGCTAGTTTAATCTAGAGACTGTAAGTAGTACTCTTATAGCGCCTTTTAGGCGTTTTGCAGGTTTGTAGCAGGTTCCTAGGTGTTTTTATAGGTTAGGTACTCTACCTACTTTATTAGGTAACATTCTCCTTCCTTATCTAAGATCTTTTTAACTTTGTATTTAAGTTCCTTTTTGTCCTATTCTTAGGTTACTAACAAGATATTTTTAAGTGCTAGTTTTAATTTAGAGATGTAGAACTATAGGAAAATCTTTATATTTTTTAGTAATTTAAGCTTACATGCTTCTAAGCAGGTTTAAATAACTTTATAAAGCCCTATTTATTTTTTAGCTAGCTTTTATGCTAGTTAAGGGTTTTTAAAGTTTATAGTGTCTAAATATACATAATTATAGGGGTGTATTTCTAGCTCTGTCTGTTAGTGTTAATTTGCTAATGCCTTTATAGCTTTAACTATAAGCTAAGCTTCTTTACTTAATTTCTAATAAATTTCTAGCAGTTATGTTGTCTAGCTTAAAGCCTCTAGTAGATTTGTTAGTTAGGTTCTAAAAAGCCTATACCTGTAAGGGTAGCTAAAATTTGCTTTATAAGGGGTTATTTTAGTTAAGGCAGACTATGTAGTGTTAATAGCTAACTAGGCTATTAGCAACTATTTAGGCTAGTCTGTTTATTTATATAAGATGTATTTTTATAGATACTTTTCTATTTCTGTGTTTATTTGTTCTGTTTGTCTATCTGTCTAGAGGTAGTAGGCTATAGAGAGTTTATAGGTTATCTTAAAGTATTAGATTATAGTTGTCTAATATTTGCTAGTAAAAAGTTTATCTCTATCTAAGATAATAATCTATAGGCATTTATAAGTTGCAAAGAGATTCTTTTTTATTTTAAATATAAATTTCTTTGCTGTTATGCTTTTTTCTGTTACCTAGATAAAAATAAATTTAGTTATTTTATTAACTATTACTATAATTATGTTGTAAAGCCTTTCTGTACTAGGTTTACAGAATAGTAGTAGTTCTGTTATAAAGTCTATTGTTATTATAGTCTAGGGTTGTTCAGGTGCTGCAATTAGCTAGAGTTGTCTGTATAGTTTATGTCTTTAGAGGTTGTTTTTATTACATAAGTTACATTCTTATAGTACCTTAGTGCATAAGTGTTTTAGTTATAAAATGTCTCTAAAAATTGCCTTCTTTAACTTCTTTTAGAGTAATCCTATCCCTAGGTGTCTAAACATTAAGGCCTTGTAATACTCCTTAATAAGGTTTTTCCACCTATGTTCTGTAATTATTAGGGAACAGATTAGTCCCTCTAGTTCTAGTCTATTATACACTAGACCTTAGTTAGTTTCTTTAAAAATTGCAAATTCTTCTATATCTTTCTCTAAATTATTAAAATAGTTAGAATGTCTACTAAGAACATCTACTTATTAATTACTACTTCTAGAAACATGTTTAATTATAAAGTTAAACTATGCTAACTCTATTGCCTATTATACATGCATTAGGGAGAGTTTCTTTGTTGTTAGAAAAGTTACTAGGTTAGCATAGTTAGTATAGATAACAAATTATTATTTAAGTTCTTATAATTTAACTTTCTAGTTCCTATAAGTGTTAACTATAGCTTTAAGTTTCTTATCTAGTATAGTGTATTTTTGTTCTGCAGGGGCAAACTTTGCTAAATAGTATGCTACTAGGTGCTAATAGCTGTTCTTTTGCTTTTGTAGAAGGGCTGCTTCTTTAGCTTGTTTTAAGGCGTTAGTGTGTACCTTAGTTTTAAGAGTTAGGTTATATATTTAGAGGACTAGATAACTAGTAATAATTTTCTTTAATTCTTTAAAAAACTAATTTATTTTAGTTGTCTACTAAAACTTGTGTAATGCTTTTTTCTTTATTATAGCATTAGTAAGTAGGAGCGCTATGTTAGAGTAGTCCTTAATTATTCTTTGTACGTAGCCTGTTAGTCTGAGGAATCCCCTAATCTTAGTGATAGATTTAGGTACAGGCTACTTAAGTACTTTAGCAATCTTCTTTAAGTCTATCTTTATTTAGTCTTAGTTTATAATAAACCCTAAGTATTTTGTTTTTTGTACATTAAATTCACATTTTTCTAGTTAGAGGTGTAGGCTATATTGCCTAAGGCGTTCTAATATAAGTTTTACTTTTAATATGTAGTTGTTACAGCTTTCCTTAGTGTATACTAGTATGTTGTTAAGGTATACTAATACAAATATGTTAAAGTATAGGTTTAAAGCTGTGTTAATAACTCTCTAGAAGGTTGCTAGTGCATTAGTAAGTCTAAAGGGCATAACAAGTAGTTTATATAGTCCTCTAGGGGTTTAGAAAGCTGTTATTTATTTATGTTCTTATTTAATTCTTATCTTATTAAATCTATCTTAGATGTTAAACTTAGTAAAGTGCTTAGTTCCTTTTAGTTAGTTTATAATGTTTTAGATTATTAGAAGGGGATACTAATCCTATATAGTGTTGTTGTTTAGGGTTTAATAGTTTTAACATACTTTTACCTTACTATTTTTCTTTTTTACAAAGACTACTACTAATGCTACTAGGCTGTTGCTTTCTTAGATATGTCCTTATAATAGCATCTTATCTATGTATTCTTATAGTGCATTTTTCTAGGCTTTAGTTAATAGTTAGAGCTTGTGAGCTTTTAGCTAAGGTTCTAGTTTAAGATTAATAGCGTAATTCTATAGTTAGTGCGGGGGTAGTTCTCCTAGGTCTTCTAGAGTTTTAAACATGTCTTTATACTCCTTGTATTTCTCTAGCAAGTTTTCTGTTTTATAGGTAATTCTATAAATTTTTATCTAGTTAAAGTTTTATTTTTCTTAGAGTTTTTTAAAGAATATTTTCTTTAGCTTCTCCTTTATTAAGCAGACTACCTAGGCTTTTAGTTCTTAGCAGAGGAACTTCTTTAGTTTTCTTTTCTTAGGGAAGTATCTACTTCCTTCTTTAGCTTATTAGTAGAAGGTGCATAAGTTGTTATAGCAGGCTAACTAGGTTATCCTAGCATAGTCTGTTTTTGTTACTAAGGTTATAGTCTACTAGTTAATTATTAGGTTATGTTTATAAAGCTAGTTATATCTAAGTATTACTTAGTACTTTCCTCCTAGTAGCAGGATGTTAAATAATATCTAGTTGCTAGTTCCTTTAGTGTCTATAATAAGTTTATATGTTTCTAGTTATATTTATCTTACTTTATATTTAATTAATAAGGTGTCTACTAGAGTTACTTTAAAAAGGTTTTTTTTGCTTCTAAAAAGTATCTTCTTCTAGTTAACCTACGTAGAGTTAATTACTGTAAAGGTGCAACTGCTGTCTATTAGTGCAAGGCCTGTCTATTCTTAGCTAAGGCAGGTAAGGGTTATTTCTATAGTTAGGCTTCTGCCTAGTCCTTGTCCTACAGCAACAAGGGTATAGAGTTTATAGGGAACTTCTAGGTAGTCTATACTGTTGTCTTCTTCTACCTTAAGAGCTTCCTCCTAATAGCTTTTAATTTAGTTAGATTATATTTTATATTTCTAGTAACCTTATATTATACATTCTGCTACAGTGCAGTGTTAATCTTCTACTTTGTAGTAGTACAGCATTTAGTTGTTTTGTTAGTAAGCTCTTTACTAAAAATAGTAGAATACGCAGTCTGTTTAGTTTTTGCATTCTGTCTAGGGTTTTTATTTGTGTTTAGTTCTAATGTTGCAGTGGGCGCACTGCAGCATTTCGCAAGTTAATGCTATTCTAGGGAGCGTGTTGTTTGCAAGTTCGCTTGCCTAGGTCCTATATAGCCACTAGCTAGCCTTATGTTTAGTTAGCTAGTGTTTTAGGCAGTATTTGTTAACGCATAGGTACTAGTTGTAGAGGCAATTTCTAAGATTATTTTAGACTAGTATTAGTTAAACTTACGTCTATCTTAAGTACTCTTTTATTTATACTATCTATAAAAGGTAACTTTAATATGTGCATTAGAATTTATTATGTCTTTAACTTCTATAAAGAATGCAATATCTATTTTATTAGTAAATTTCTAGGTCCTTTTGTATAATTACTAGTGCTAGAGAGGGTGTGTTAGCTCTTTAGTTGCACAGTTTTAGAGTTATTAATAAGGTGCATTACTAATTAGAACTCTTTCCTTTATTTAAGATTTTCTAAAACATTTTCTATTATTCCTTATTATTTAGCACAGCGTAGTGAGTTCTAGTAATTTCCTTAATTATATTATAGGTGTCTGCATTATTATTAATGTGTACTTTGTACATTGTTTTTCTGCAATTTTATAAGTTGTAGGTATTGCTGCACTTCTAGCAGTTGCTATAGTTAAATTAGTATTGTAGTTCTTAGGCAGAGATTCTAGTTATAGGTTGTCCTAGTAGGAATAATTCTTTCTCTTCTCTTATGTTTGCAACGTACGTTGTTGCTTGCGTGTAGCCTCACTATTCTTTGTAGACAGCTGCTTGTTCTAGTGCCTTAAATACATTAATATTATTCTAAACTTTAACCTTCTAGTATTCCCTTAGGCATCTATTAGATTTATAATTACCTTTATATTACTAGTAGAGGTTTTTATTTAGTCTGTTTAGAATTTTAGGTCCTGTTAGACCCTGCTCTATATATATTGCTTTTATAGTTAGTCCTTTATCTTTATTCTTTTAGTTACTAGAGTCTAGGCATTCTCTTCTATAATGTTCTACTTTTCTACAGTTAAGGCACGCTCTTTCCTTAAGCTATTTTTGTTGTTTAGTACTTAGTAGCAGCCTTTTACCTTTTTAGAACTTGCTCTTTTTCTTAGTTAAGCCCTGTGTATGTTTAGCATAGCTAAGATCTATTAGTTTGCTGTTAGACTGTTAGGCCTCCTTCCTTCTCTAGAATACTTCTAGTTTCTAGGGCGTTATGCTAGGGCGTTTTTCTTAAAGACGTTCCTGATGTCAGTTATTATACATAGTTGCCTTTTTTACGTATTCTTTAAATTCTTCTAGTTTGCTGTAATGCATAAATTTGTCTTTAATTACATTAGATAGTCTGTTATAGAACATTCTTCTAACAGCTGCTTTGTTAGTCTATCTACTAATAGCTAATTATTTGCGGAAGCGTGCCGCGTATAATTAGACAGTGCCTTTTCCTTGTTGTAGGGTGTCTATTCTATTAACTGCCTTTTCCTTCTAGTTAGCTTAACTATAGATTGTTATAAGGGCTTATTTAAAAGTGTTTATGCTTTAAAAGATTTCTTAAGTGTAAATAAAAGAAACTTCTTTAGTTACTTTGTGTTTTATCTAATTATCTGCGTGTGGTTAGAACTAGATGGCTAGGGGTCCCTCTAGGTAGAGTTTTATTTATAAGATTATTTCCTTATCTGTCTAGAAAGCGCCCTTGTTATATTACATATATAAGTAGCATTAAGTAAAGAATAGCTTAAAGTCCTTAGCTGTGCTGTTAAATAGTTTAGGTAGGGCTAGGCATAGTAACTTCTTTAACTTAATGCTAGTCTTTTCTTTAGCAGTGTTGCAGAGTTTAGCAACTTCTAGATAAAGGGCGTGAAGTTGTTAGACATGTGGCTGTTGTTAAAGCTAAGTTCTAAGTACTTTAATTTTCTGTTAGAGATATTATATTTATTAACTGTGTTCCTCTTTATTCCTAGACAGGAGTTTACTAGTGCTGGCGGCACTGGCTCCTGTTATGCCAATATTAAGGGAGGTGTGAGGTGCTATACTTTTAGAGAGGCAGTAATTAATGTTATAATCTTTACTCTAGAGAAATAGTGTTTTCTAGGGTACAACAGCCTATATAGGTGTTAGTAGGAGAAGGGCGAGAACTTAGCTAGATCAGGTGTACAGTCTGTTAAGCAGAGTGAAGGATAGTTAGAGTTTAGAAGGCAGGCTGTGGTTTGTCCCTATAGCTGTATAGGTAGCTAGGTTTTACTAGTTAGGTAGATAAGGGTTAGAGGTATATATGTTACAAGATATATAAGGCAGCTTAATTCTCTTTAAAAAAGATATTAAGCTTCTTAGTCTATTATAAAGAATAAACTAAATGTTAATTATAACCTTCTAACTATAGTTAGGATTAAGACTATATACATAATAGTTGCATACTTGCATGTTTGCATGCTTGCAGGCTTATCTAGCCTGCGCAGCCTGCGGACCTGCAAGCCTGCAAGGTCCTATTGGACAACGCACTCGCCTAGGCACTTGTCCATCAAGTGACGCCATTCCTCTTCTGTCCTGTCGTACGGTCTATCAAGAACGGGGTTAAGCGTCTTCTATCTGACATCGCCCGGGCTGTGTGGGACAGCGAGCTGAGTCATTACGGTCGTTTCGTTGGCTGTAACAGATACGCAGAACAGTTTATCTTTAAAGATTAATACTATATAGTATACTAAGGTAAACTATAGGATACTAGCGTAGTAAGGATCTCTACTGTAAGGAAGTTACAACTTAAAGCATACCTGTAAGAATTCCCTTGTACAAAAGTAGACTAGACACTAAAAAAAAAAAGTATTAGCTTTAAAAAATAAGGATTAATAGAATTTATTAGTACTATATAAATTACTAACCTAGTTAGTAACATAACATATTACATTCTAGACACCCTAACACTGTTCCTACTGTCTCTAGCAGACGTAGACTAAATAGGTGCGTACTTTAACAATGTGCAGAATGTAATTATATAAAGCAATAAAAATACTGTCCTAGTTGTATAAAAATAGAGTTATCTATTCTTTAACATATAAAAGAAGAAATTAATGTTCTTCTTTACTAAACATAAACTTTAACAACTGTATAGAAAATTTAGCTATCCTTATACAGAACAACTTTACACAATGCTTAAGAATGCTAGATATAACATTAATCCCTCTATACTTAAAAAGATTAAGAAGTTCTACTACATGTGTTAGCTACATAACCTAGCACTATAAAGATTTAAGTTTATAATTAAAAACAACTTGCACTTTAACTATAAAATAGTAATTAATGTTGTATAAATTAGCAACTAAGACGTACTACATGTAACTAATATAGATACATTATTCTAAGCAGCAACCTTCTTAAAATTAATGTCTACATAAGATACCTAGGACATGCTTTGCAAGTGTTAGATTAACATGTACTAAGGCCTACCTAATTACATTATACATAACTCTAGTATAAACTTTGTATCTAAAGACTTCTAGAATTACGCAAAGATTGTAGGAGCAACGTGCTAACAGATGCTAGTAGAGGCCTATTAGGCTCTAGGGAAGATTAAGCGCGCGCACGCACTACTGCAACGTGCGTACAATATCCTCTATGCAGAATTAGATAATTATATAAACAATAAGTTAGTGTTACAGATAGCTGTTAAAGCCCTAAATAATATAGTAGGACTAAATAGTCTTATACCTACATTGCTTATGTTTAAAACATACCTAAGAATTAACATAAATTCTACACTATCCTCTAATATTATCACGCAAGCTAACGCTGTACAAAAGGTAATAAAGATGCTTTAAAGTAAGAGAGTAAAAGTTAATATTAATTATGTAATTAATACTTAGAACAGCCTAACCTTATATAAAGTACTAAATCTTCTACTTAGTTTTAAAGTAAAGACATAGTAAAAGAAGAAGGGATAGACAGGACTGCACATAGTAAAAGGAATTAAGGCCCTAGACGTTATTATTAAGATAAAGAATAGTCTAGTAAGACTCTACTGCACACAAGTTATGCTATATTATTATATAAAGGATAAGAATAAACCTGCATAAGAATTGCTAGATCTAGATAAACTAGCCCTAGTATAAAGGGATCCTCTATAAGTATAAAAGAGAGGTCGCCTACGTAAGCAACTAACCCTAGTTAATAGACTGTACAAAACAGCCCCTTAAGCAGCATTAGATTTATTGTACAAACTAGAACTAGAACTATAGCTAGCTAAGAAAGGCTAAGGGAGACTACATAAGAATCTACAGGCTACAACATTTCTAACTTAAAAGAAAAAGGAAGACTACACGCTAGCAATTAAGCTCTGTGCAGACAGTATAATTATAACACCTAGGAGACTATTTAAAGAATTAGACTATATAAAAATAAAAAGTCTAATTATAAGTAGCATGTTTAAAGTACTCTTATACAATCTATTAATCTATAAGGGATAAATTTTTAACCTTTAACTTATATATAAAGTTAAAGGGAAATTAATAAAACTATATAAAAAGTTACAACTTGTGTTTATAGAACATTTAGATAAGAAGAAGAAGAAGATCTTTATACAGTTTTCTATAATTTAGAAAATAAGTTAGAGGTTAATCCTAGCTATTAGCCTATTACTAATAGCTTTGTATAACATGCACTATAAACTACGCAATATTACTTAGGCATATATATAATTAATAAATAAGCTTGTTTGCACTCTTTTTATATAACTACTAAAAGAACTCTATAAAAGCTTCCCTTTACACATAATATTTAGAGTTGTATAACTACTATATAGCGCAGCAGAGTTAGGCTTGTATTAGTTTAAGACATACTACAACTATTATAAAGATAGACTTTTTATAAAAACCTTATTATATAATCTATGCTTATTAATTACACATAAAGGCTTAATAGTGTTTAGTATTATAGAACTGCAGATAGATAATACCTTTAGTATTATTACAGCTAATTTTGTATAAAGAGAGGAAAAAGAATTGCTTAAAGCTAACTTTTAAGTAAAGCTTAAGACTATACTATTGCATAATTAAGCTATTAAATTTAATAAAGGAAAAATCTGCTTTATATAAAACAATATTATTTTTACATAGAAAGGTTAAGCTAGGAATCTACACATAATAGAGTCTAAGGTAGAGGATGCCGCGCAGAAGTACGTTAAACAGCGCGCGCGAGGTGCCTATATCGCATTAATATGTTAACCTAAGGCAGCATTTAACCTGTCTACTGCTGCTTAAGTTATGTCACTGTTGTACAATAATATTAAGGCATTAAATGTACAAATCTAATAGTAAATTAATAACTAGAATAAAGGATTATTGTACATACTACTTAATCTCTTCTATATAAAGTTGTTTATTTTTACTAACAGATTATTTGTAAACAACAAGGACCTAAGTTTACAGCTTAGCTTTTTTATTATTCTTAGAACTAAGCAGTAAACTAGGAACTTATATAACTTTAAAATTATAGGTAATATTGTACACTAGAACTCCTCTAAGTGTAAACGCGTTACCTGCTCTGTCCTAGCTAGTAAGCTGTATAGAATAGTAGGAGGATTTAACTGCGCAATTGCACTAAGTACAACTATTAACTAGATTACACGTATGCTTAGAATACCTTCTGTACCTATTGTACTATGCATAGATTTAAGATCTTTATATAAATGTCTTATAAAGCTTAGGGCAACAAATAAGAAAAGACTTATAATTAATATTATGTTAATTTAAGAATTATACAAGAAAAGAGAGATTACAAAGATTAGGTAGATTAATAGAAAAGATAACCTTACAGATGCCTGTATAAAGAAGGCGCTAAACTCTGCTCTTAAGGAACTAATTTTATATAACTAACTAACTGTTAGAGTTAAAGCGTTAGTTAACAGACTTAAGCCTGTACAAAATAGGCAAAAAGGGCCCTACAGTAACCTGTCTACTGTATGTGTAAACAAAGCAAGTCTTGTATAAAGGAAAAAGAAAAAGTTGCTAATGTCTAAATAGTAATATTTAGGCGCCTAGTTAATAGTCACGTGGCTTAGATGCGCCTAGATCCCTGTGCACAGAGATCTGTGCGCAGAGTTTTAGACTATATTAACCCCTTTCCTTTGTACAATAGAAAACAACAAGAAGCAATTAACACCAGTTACCTAACACCCCTGTGCGATGTTTACACCGTGCAAACCTCTCCGTCTCGTACGCATTTGCTGACACCAAGTGCTAGCTAGCAGAGAGTCTATTCAACAAAAGAAAAGATTTAGTTTATATAACATAAAACTATAATTTTATTAACTTAAAAAGAATAAGCTAAGAACCTTTATACAGTAGACCTAAACATAAAGAACGCTACGCAAAGGTACATAAAATAGCGTGCATAAGGTGCTTATATTACGTTAGTATGTTAACCTAAGGTAGCATTTAACTTATCTACTACTACTTAAGTTATAGTACTGTTAGATAATAATATTAAAGCATTAAATATATAAATCTAATAGTAAATTAATAACTAGAATTAAGGATTATTATATATACTACTTAATTTTTTTTTATATAAAGTTGTTTATCTTTACTAATAGATTATTTATAAATAATAAGGACCTAAGTTTATAGCTTAGATTTTTTATTATTTTTAGAACAAAGCAGCGCACTAGAAACTTATACAACTTTAAAATTATAAGTAATATTATATACTAGAACTGTCGGTTGACCTAGGTTCAATCGAACGAACGTACGCCCAAGGGGCGTACTAAGAGGTGAGCAGGCAAAGATCTTCTTATTATTAACTACTGCCCTCTCTCTTTATACAAAGAAAGAGAGCTCTTAAGTACACATAGCCCCTAACGCACAGGCTAGATAGCTAATGTTTTAGGCAACCTAATTTAGCTGTACTTACGTACAGACACTAGTAACTTTTTATTTTTATAAATTAAGTTGCTTGCCTGCCTTGCTTTGTTTTTTATCCCCTTTTATACTATCCCTTACATCCTTTCCTCTTCTTCTTTGTACAGGGCCTATAGTGTACTGCTAGTTCGCAACACCTGCTAGCTTTTTAGCCTGCGTACAGCATCTCTTTCCTACAGGATAGATCCTGTGCTTAGCTAGAGCATAGAGGAGCTCTCGCCTAAACGCACAAGATAGGTTGTTAAAATTCTGTTATGTCTAGCCTTTAAAGTCTTCTACAAAGTTAGACAGACTGTACCCTTCTGTACACATAAAGACAAGGGTATCTGCTACGTACAAGGTTTATTATACTTAGGAGGGATTTGTTAACATGTTAAGGCAGTCTACTAGGAGGGTAAGGTTAACCTCCTTTGGTAGTATTGTCCTAGACACGTAGGTCATCTCTGGTTGCGTTTGTACGGCGGTTGTCTGGGTGGTGGTGGTGGTTGACCGTACGGTGGCTCTCGAAGAGCGAGCTGTTGTGCGGAGTAGCAGGTTGGCTCCGGGGCGGGGGCCGGTTGCTTGTTCGTACGGCTGTCAGGAGAGGGGGGCGTTTGTACAGCCGTTGTCTGGGGGGGGTGGATGTTGGCAAGGCAGGCTGCTGATGAGGAGCCTCCTCTGCGTGGCTACGCACGCGGTAGGTTTCTAATCGTGCGGCCTGTATTGTCTCCTCTGCGTGGCTACGTACGCGGTAGGCGAGTGGTCGCACAGCCTGTATCAACAGGAGGCTCTAGGGCGCACAAAGGCTCAGCAGTAAGCCCTCTCTGCGTGGCTACGCACGCGGCGGGTTGCTAATCTTGTCTTTGTGCAATTAGTTGATCTAGGGGCGCGCACAAGGCTTGTTCACGCCCTCTGTGCGTGGCTACGCACGCGGTGGGAGTGAGCTTCTTGTACAGTGGCGGTTTTGTTAATCCTTGCAAATCTGTCTATTAAGAACAATATCCTTTGCGTGGCTACGCACGCAGTAAATAGTCTGTTAACAGACTAATTAGTGTTAGTTAACCTAGGTTTAATTAAACAAATGTACGCCTAAAGGGCGTACTAAGAGGTGAGCAGGTAAAGATCTTCTTGTTATTAACTACTGCCCTCTCTCTTTGTACAAAGAAAGAGGGCTCTTAAGTACACATAGCCCCTAACGCACAGGCTAGATAGCCAACGTTTCAGGCAACCTAATTCAGCTGTACTTACGTACGGACAAGAACTTCTTTAAGTATAAATATGTTACCTGCTCTATACTAGCTAGTAAACTGTATAGAATAGTAGAAGGATTCAACTGCGTAATTACACTAAGCATAATAATTAACTAGATTATATACATGCTTAGACTACCTCTAATAGTTATTATATTATGCATAGATTTAAGATTTTTGTATAAATGTCTTATAAAGCTTAGTATAACAAATAAAAAAAAGCTTATAATTAATATTATATTAATTTAAAAATTATATAAGAAAAGAGAGATTATAGAAATTAAATAGATTAATAGAAAAAACAACCTAGTAAATGCCTATGTAAAGAAGGCGCTAAACTCTACTCTTAAAGAACTAATTTTATATAACTAACTAACTGTTAGAGTTAAAGCGTTAGTTAATAAAATCAGGCCTATATAAAATAATAAATAAAGTATTATATTATAAGTATAAGCAAAGCAGACTAGGTAAGGTCTGTATAAAGAAAAAAGAAAAAGTTGCTAGTATCTAAATAGTAGTATTTAGATACGCAGTTAGGCGTCACGTGTTATGGTCTTGTGTCACAGTTGTATGCATAGACAGATAAATACCCCGTTCCTTTGCACAGAATTAGAACAAGAAGAATCAACACCAGTTACCTGCAACCCCTCGGCCCCCCCCCCGCGCGATGTGTACACCGTGTCACGGTATCCTCCCCGGATCCCAGACATAACCGTATTAGACGCGTACTAGAGTATTATTAGTGCACGTCTAACACAAACACAACACAACACAGACATAAACTTAAGCATAAACTGCCTTAACACTAACTAAACTTAGAATAAGCTTAATTTATACCTAAAGCGCTTAGACATCTAAGCTAAGTATTTAATTACTAATTTTTTTCTAAACTTTTCTATTTCTTACACAACATCTTATACTTACTATAATACCTTATGTAGTAATTAAACTAGACCTCTGTAAAGCTTTATAACCTTACTTATGCATAATTATAATATTACATTATGTTAAAACTTTAGCTAAGAATAGCCTCTAAATCTAATCTAATAAGCTTAGTACTTATATAACTCTAAGCTATTAAAGCAAGCTAAAAAGCCTTCTAAAAAGCGCTTACTTTATAAAAAAGCTACTACATTGTAAGCTTTAAAGCTCTTTAAAAAGACTTTAAAAAACAGCTTTATATTATTAAATAGTCTATTTCTGCCTTAACTTTTATTATAGTAGTAGGAACTAAGAACTTACTAGCTTTAAAGCTTACCTAGAAGTCTAGAGATAGCTTAACTTTCTCCTACCTAACACTGCCTATAACTTGTAACCTCTCTAACTTAGTAATAAAATCTAACTAACTCCCTAATCCCCTACTATTTAATAAAAAATAAAAAGACTTACTTTTCTTTCTATGTAAGCTCTAATATAAACTTAAAGGAAATGTAAACTAATTCCCCTTTAAACACTTTTAGTTATTATATGCCTACTTTTAACTTAACTATAACATAACAGCCTTAATTAACTTACTAATAGATAAAAATATTATTAACTTAGATTAATTTATAGTGTTTTTATAAGTAACTTATAGAGACCTAAATAAAGAATTAACAGCTCTAAGTTACTTAAACACCTTATAATAAAAAAAAAAAAGCTTTACTTTATACTTTATTAAGTTTTACTAACTTGCATCTAATATAGGCCTAAATAAGATAGGTTTAATTATAGCCCTATATAACTCCCTCTTAACTAAACTATAACACGCTATAGTAGAAGAACCCTTTTTAAACAACCTTAACACGTATGTAAACTTAATTACTACTTATAATAATAACATAAGGTTCCTCTCTGTATAAGCTCTAATACACCCCTAAACTAGCGCAGTTATAAATAAAAACTCTAATATAATAAAAATTAATTTAAATTATGCTCTAGTTAGTTTTAAAAAGTGTAAAAATTATAAAAAAAAAAGTTAATACTTTAAGTGTAGTAAGCATAGTTATATCTTTTAAAACTACTTTATTTCTTTTTCTTAAGTCTACATAAGTAGTGCTGCTAGTATTTATTAAAAATTTTTACTATTTTAATCTTATTTTTATAAGGGCTTTAACTTATATTTAAGCCTTAATCTCTTTTGCTACTCTTAACATAGCTGCAGCTATAGTAGTAGAAGCCTGTAAAAAGGCTTGTTCTAGGGCTAAGTTACCTCTTAGGACTAATTTAACACTAGATCTTTACTAACCTATAGGCTAAGTTCTCTACTAATAACTAGAAGTACTAAGTTAATATTTTTATATATTTATAATAAAAAACTATATTAGCTTTAATATAAGCTTTTATTAACTTAAAAGTAAATAGCATAGGTTACATTAATAAAGAACTAGCATATAAACTAAATCTTTAATTAACACTACTTACTTAAATAATTTACCTAACTAGATTTAATAAAAAATAACTTAAAAAAGGTTCTATTTTTTATACTACAACTATTATAATTACTTACTAACACTACAAGAAGTAGATTAAACTTTATATAATAAATATAAAATGTTATAACCTAATTCTAGAACAACTATAGCTGTATTAGCATAAGGTTGCCTTTAATTACTAAAAGTAAGTTCTAAACTTTAACTTTTTCTAATACTAAAATGTATGCTTATGCTTACACCTAAATAACACCTAAATAGCACTTAATATAAAAGGTTTTTAGACTTACTTCTTAATAACTTAGAAAAAAACTACTTAAGTAAGGCTAATAAGCTAGGCCTTTTACTAAGATAAGCTACATAAAATAATTTAATAACTGCTTAAACTTAAAAAAAAAAAAGCTTTTAAAGAACCTTTACTTACTTAATTTAAACATAAACTAGGACTTAAACAGTAGATAGACATTTGCTACATAGAACCTGCCCTGTTTGTAACCCTAGCTTAACAACTAGATTACAAAATCTACACAGTTATAATTTCTAATATAGACTAAGCTTTAGCTTTTTAAAAACACACTAACTTAAAGATAATAGTCTCTTAAAACTACTATAACTTGTTGCATGTTTTTTTTAAGATAAGTCTAATAAGCTTTTAATATAACATTTATATAATTACTAAATAACCTTTAAGCCTAGTAAACAACCTAGTTATAGGCTACTATATAAAATATTACTAAATAAATTAAAAGTGCTTTAAAAATACCTTAACAAGAACCTAAAAAAAAAGTTTATTTAAGCTAGCTTCTTACTAGTAGTGTTACTTATACTATTTATAAAGAAACTTAGAGGTAAGCTTTAATTCTGCGTTAACTACTAAGGACTAAACACTATTACTATTAAAAACTAATACTTAATTTCTTTTTTACAGGAAACTCTAAGCTAACTAAGTAAAGCAAAGTATTTTATAAAGTTAGATATTATTACTGCCTTTAATAAGCTAAAGATAGTAAAAGGTAATAAGTAGCTAATAGTGTTTTAGACCTAATATAGACTATTTAAGTACCTAGTAATGCTCTTTAGCTTAGCTAACGCGCCTAGTACTTTTTAACATTTTATAAACAACTTGCTCTAACCCTACCTAGACATGTTTTGCACTATGTATATTAATAATATTCTAATCTATAGTAATAGCCTTTTAGAGCACAAACAGCATGTACGCCTAGTGCTAAAGGCTATAGAAGAAGTAGGTCTGTAACTTAACATAGACAAATGTAAGTTCTACTAATTAAAGGTTACATATTTAGGATATATAATCTCTACAGATAGCATCTAAATAGACCCTGTTAAGGTTTAGACTGTGCTAGATTAGTAATACCTAAAAAACATAAAGAATGTTTAAGCCTTTATAAAATTTACTAACTTTTACTAATAATTTATTAACAACTTTTTATAGCTAGTAAGCCTTATAATTACACTTACTAAGAAAAAGGTTTAATTTAACTTTAACTTAAATTACTAATAGTCCTTTAACTAGCTAAAGAAAGCCTTTACTAAAGCCCTAATACTCTGCTACTTTAACTTTAAACTACTAATACTTATAGAAGCTAATGCCTTAGACTACATAGTAGCAAGAGTTCTCTTCTAGACTAAGCTAGATAGGACTATTAGGCCTATTACATACTTCTTAAAAAGAATAAGTTCTATAGAAAGTAATTATAAAATCTATAACAAAGAATTACTTACTATAGTACACTACTTTAAATAATAGCAACCTAAACTAAAAGGTGCAGCACATCTAATATAGGTTCTATCTAACTATAAGAACTTATAGTACTTTGTAACTATAAAATAACTTAGCTACTAATAAGCTTATTAGTCTAAATACTTATCTTATTTTAATTTTAAGATTACTTATTATCCTAGTTAAGATAAAGAGAAACTAGATGCTCTTATAAGGCAATTCTAAAACATCCCTACTTAGAAAAAAGCATAAAAGGCTTAATACTAAACTTTGCTTTAACTTAAGCTATTTTTAGACCTTAACTTAAATAAAATAAATTAGATAATTAATTAAATTATTACTAATAAGTATTTAAATAATAAATTTATCTAAGAAACCTTAGACCTGCTTTAAAACAGCGCTAGTTAGTTAAAGAAGGTAACACTAGCTAACTATAAAAACTAAAATAGTAAGCTGTATTACTATAACTAACTTATAATCTTTAATTTTAATAAACTAAGAATTAAACTACTTTAAATTATACACAACTTACCTGTTAAAAGACACCTAGGCAGAGGAAAGACTTTTAACCTACTATAGAGAGAGTACTACTAGCCCCGCATGTTCTATACTATACGCTAATACATATTATGTTGCTATACTTGCTGTAAAGTAAAAGCCTTTTAAAAAAGGTATAATAGCCTACTTAAACTACTCTTAATCTCTAAATAAGCTTAAAAAGACATATTAATTAATTTTATTATAAACCTACCTCTATCTAAAAAGTATATAAATATTATAGTAGTTGTTAATTACTTAACTAAGTATTAACACTTAATACTATGTTCCTCTATAACTGCCCTTAATATAGCCTAGTTATTCTACTAATATGTATAAGTTTACTATAGCCTGCCTAACATAATTATATTAGACAGAGGTACATAGTTTGTCTTAGCTTTTTAGAATAAACTCTATAAACAGCTCTAAATTGTCCCCTATCTATCTACAGCTTTTTACCTAGAGACTAACAGCTAGACTAAGAACATAAACACTGTAATAGAATAAGTCCTACAAGCGTACACAAACTACTAATAAGACAACTAGGTAAAATAGTTAGCTATAGCATAGTTTAAAGCTAATAACATAACATCTAAATTAATGTAAGTATCTCTATTTTTAGTAAACTATAGATACTACCTCTAAATAAAATTTAAACTACTTTTAAATACCCCCTAACTAACTTATTAATTTATATAAGTAATAAATGCAAATAGACTTATTAATAAGATCTAAAATATATTTAAATATGTTTATAAAAAGCTTACATAGGCTTAAGCTTTTTAACAAGAGTACGTAAACTAATTTTAAACTCCCACCCCTGTGTATACAGCTAGCAAGAAAGTCTAGCTAGACGCTAGAAATATCTAAATAAACTAATAATTAAAAAAACTTAATTAAAAGAACCTTAGCCTCTTTACAGTAGCCTATATAGTCTTATTACATGCTTACTAATTAATCCTACCTAACAGCATAAAGATACACCCTGTGTTCCACATATTATTACTGCGCTAAGTAGCCTCTAAATCTAACTATCTACCTAGACAGCTAAACCTGCCACCTAAACCTATTATTATAAATAATAAACTAAAATATATTATAGAAGATGTTAAATAAATCTAGTTTAATAAAAAAAAATGTATCTACAAATACTTTATAAAATAGACTAGATATAATAAACTGTTGTAGGAACCTGCAGAAGCCCTATAAAAGAACTCTATAGTAACTTAGTTCTACGCCTAATACCTATCTAAACTAAACTTATACCCTAATAAAGACAACTTAATGCTAGAACTACTAATATAAAGAATTCCCTTTCTAATAAGAGGGGGAGTACTGTTACAGTATCCTCCCTAGATCCTAGACATAACTATATTAGACGTGTACTAGAGTATTATTAGTGCATGTCTAACATAAATATAACATAACATAGACATAAACTTAAGCATAAACTACCTTAACACTAACTAAACCTAGAATAGGCTTAATTTATACCTAAAGCGCTTAGACTTCTAAGCTAAGTATTTAATTACTAATTTCCTTCTAAACCTTTTTGTTCCTTACATAATGTCTTGTACCTACTATAATACCTCACGTAGTAATTGAACTAGACCTCTGTGAAGCTCTATAACCTTACTCGTGCACAATCGTGACACACCGTGCAAACCTCTTTGCTTTGTATAGCTAGCATAGAGCCTATTCAACAAATATAGTAAATTTATTATTTATAGTAACAAGTGTTTACTTACTTTACTTGTATAGTTTAGTTAATGTTGTTAATTGTTGAATAGGCTCTGTTAGCTAGCTGCTTATGGTATAAGCACTTAAGTAGCAAGAGCAAGAGTAGTGTACAGTGTGCACAGCGTACAAGGTAGGTAAGGTAAGGGCAACATGTTTCTAGTTCTATTGCTCTTATCTTTCCTTTATACAGAGGAAAAAGGGGATATCTAGATGTTTACGCACAAAGGTTTACACATAAGCATTATATAACAAAGATACATAATCCTACTTATGTGTAATAGCTAGTATCTAAACTATAACACTGCTGCTATGTATAAACACTAGTAACTTTTTTTTTATCTAAAAAGTTACTTTCTGTACGCGTTACCTCTCTTCTATTTATGTAGGTGTATCTAATTATGTTCTGCCTATACTCTACCTTATTTATTAGGACTTGCCCTAGTAATGCTATACATTAGAATAGGCTAGTTGTGCTATGTAAATAGCTTTTCTCTTCTTTATTCTTTACTTTCTAAACCTTGCTGTATAATCCCCTAACTCTTTGTTTTTTATACAGTGCTAGCAGTAATAAATTCTTATAATAAGAAAAATAAGTGCGTATAATATAAAAAAAATAAGAAAAATAAGAAAAAATAAGCCTTATATAAAGGTGTTATTAGTCTAGTTAGTTTAAAGCATCTTTGCGCACAAGATCTAGCTAGTCTACAGATAATTCTATCTAGACAGAGAGGTAGTTAGTTAGAACTAATAATTAAAAAGCCTAATTTAGTGTTTTCTTTATACATGCATTTACTAAGTTATTTTTACTATTAATTTACTTAATTTTAGTAATTTTTCTTTTCTTATATAATTTACAGAGTAACATAATGTTAATTGTAAGTTACTTTTTGTAACGATTCTCGTTCCATCTCGGGTCGCCCGGAACCTATCTGAAGGGTCCCCGTATCGGCTCCGACCCTGACTCGATTCTCATGAATCGTCAGGTCGCCCGGAACCTCCGGAAGGCCCCCGTATCGGCCCCGACCTCGACCTGGCCCCGACTATGCCCTGCCCCCTGCTGTACCCCTATTCCCTCATGTATTTAGTCGCACCTCGCCCCTGTAGCTAGCTCGGTAGTTTTCTGATATCCTACGTACAAGGCCTATAGGTGTCATTGGTATTCCCAGGTCTCTGAGTCCCCACGCACTCCCATATGCCTCTGAGTGGATTCATACCGCATTCGGACCCATTGTCTTGCCTGCGCCGTTACACTTTTTACTAGTAGTGCTTAGCTTAATAAGGTAATTATATAGAAACCTTAAATCTATGTAGATTACTACTAGAATTAGTAGTAGTTTAAGCGTTTATATAATTAACTATAAAGTTGTACTAAGAGTAATTATATTATTAAACTTTCTTACTATTTTATATAACGTACCTAACGGGTTGGCCGGCCACACAGGTTGGCCGGCCACTTTTGCTAAGCCCCTACTAAAACCACCCTATTCTCTCGCAAAACAGCCTACTTTAGCCCTATATAGAGTAATACAACACAAGATATTATTTAGAGTCTACTTCTACTACTTACTTACACATACGCAAGTTATGCCTAGTTTAATTACACTACCTACATTACCTTTAACTTAGCTTACCTTCTTTAGCGCGCACCTGTGTCTTTAGCTTCTTCCTATTACTACGCGCTCTAAACTTCTTTAGAGCAGTTAGATAAGCTTTATCCTTAACTATTAAGGTCTTTTTTGCCTAAATCTGCTTTCTTTTATGTAATCTATGTTGCGTAGCAGCTTTATTTACTACTTAAAGCTTTATAATTTTATAGCCTACCTTGTTACATTAATGCCCTAAATAACTATTATCTACTTTTTATTACTTTACTATATTGCCTTTAGCTGTCTTTATCTTTCTAAAGCTGTAATAACTGCTCTAGTTAATATCTAGCCTATTATAAAGCCTAACTTGTTAAAGTTATACCTGTCTTTATTCTAGATACTGTACTTAGCTTTTATGTTAGCTACTAGGCAAAACTAGCCCTAGATAACCTCTAGATCCTCACAAAGCACTCTCTTATAATTATACTTATAATTAAACTTTATTATAAACTTAGGGCAGTGCTTAACCTACATACTAGTCTAGTTTAAGCTAACCTAGCCTAGATTGCGCTCTGCGGGCAAGGAATTAGCTATATTAGCTATAGCTGCAAGCCTAGGGGGAAATCTATGTGTAATAAGCTTAAGTATGTACTTAACAACTACCTTCTTTTTAAGCTTAGTTAGATTCCTTAATTTAGGCTAGCATTCTGCTTATAAAGGCTGTCTAGCGCGTTAATTACTTAGTGTTGTGTAAGAGACATTATAGATAGCTGCAGCGCGTTATAAGAAGAGTTTTAAGTCTTATTTAAAAGCCTAAAAAGTAAGCTGTATCTAACATTCTTTAGAAGATTTAATCTAGTGTTGTTGTTAAGGCATTATGTAGATAGGTAGAGTTTAGTAGGGGCTTAGCAAAAGTGGCCGGCCAACCCGTGTGGCCGGCCAACCCGTTAGGTACGTTAGTTTACTAGTAAAAACACTCCTAGTTACTTTTTTATACTTAGTAGAATTCTAGTGTATAATATTATCTAGTATTTTAAAGTAATTACTTTATTCTATATAGTTTTAATTACTTAGTATAATTATAAATCTTAGCTATAAGCTAAGGTTCTTATTATTAGTAAATATTTTATTTATAAAAATAAATAGCTTTGTGCAGTCTAGTTATAGTAGTATAAAGGTAAGTGTTTTGCTACTGTTATCTATTTACTACTAGATGTATATGTTAAGGGCGTTAATGTCTTTATGCAAAGGGTCTATAGTTTAGGCAGTAACTAAGAAATTAAATGCTACCTCTAGTTAACACACTAAGGTAATATATGCTTCTCTAGCCCTTTATATAATATACTGTTATGCAGCATTCTCTGCTGTAGCATTAATTATATAGATGTCTGTACGCAGCAGCAGCGTCACGATCTAGATACAAGCGATCGCGCACGAGCAGGACCACGTATCTATGTCACATGATGCTTGTGCGCGAACCTCTGTGCATAAACATTTAGATATCCCCCTTTTTCTTTATACAGAGGAAAGAAAAGAGTAATAGAACTAGAAACATATTGCCCTTACCTTACTTACCTTATATGCTGTGCACACTGTACACCACTCTTACTTTTGCTACTTAAGTGCTTATACTATAAGCAGCTAGCTATTAGAGCCTATTTAACACTAATTAGTAGTTAATTTAATTAACTGTAAATTAGTAAGAGTAATAACAGAGTACCTACACTCTATAAAGTACTTTATTTTATTACTTATCTTTTAAAAAAAGTAACAATAAAGCACCTACACCTTATAAAGTACTTTATTTAGTTACTTATTTTTTAGGATAGCAGATTAATTCTTTGCATTATATAGTAAGCTCTGCTACTATATAGAGTAAAAAGAAGATAGTGTAAGACGCACACTAAAGCTATTAAAGCTGCACAACTTAGCAGCTAGACAATAGCAGATTAATCCTTTGCATTATACAGCAAGCTCTGCTACTGTACAAAGTAAGAAGGAGATAGTGCAAGGCGCACACTAAAGCTATTAAAGCTGCATAGCCTAGCAGCTAGACAATAGCAGTACCTGCGTAATCTACTAGAAAAGTAATTAACTATACTATTATAATAAAATTTTATTAGCAACTAACAACTTTATGTAATAATAGAAAAAATAAGAAATAATTTTTATTATATAAATAACTTATAAAGGACACAGAGATATTAGAGGCAACACTATAAAATAAGACTAGCCTAAAGTACTAGAATAATAAAATTAACATGTTAAAAGCTTTAATAAGCTTATAAACTTAATTATATATAAGTTATATAATTACTAATCTACGCATAACAACTTAAAAAGGCGCTACTCTTTTAAGTTTATATATAAAGGATTTTAAAAAATAGACATTATAAGACTTCTTAGCACTTAGCTACACATTTAAAAGAGAGCTTATATAAGTGCTAAAGAATAAAAGAATTACACTATAGCTAGGCACTAAAGGTACCTAAGCCTAGAAGCTATATAATATAGCATAAAGAAAAGTAATTGCACTAAAAAGGCTTTATACATAACTTTTATTACTATATAAGGCTCTATATAGAAGCAGACTAAACATAATGCTGCTATTAACACTAAATATACTAGTATTACCTGCTCCTACACTTTAGCTAGCACTACACTAATTACTGTACAAACAATACATGCTACCCTACCTAACGCCTGCTCTACACCCTTAATCATACACACCACTGCCTGCAGTAGTGTATGCACTACTAATACCACCTGCATAATCTATACTACATTACAACCTATATAAACTTCTACTCTAAAGGGAAACTGCTAAAGAAAAACTTTTAGTAAATAAAATTATATAATTTTAAAAAGTATAAAAAAAGAATAATAACTACATAAGTTAACTATACAACATTTTTATAAATAAAATAAAATTTTTTATTAATTTATGTTAATAGCTAGATATCTAGGAAACTTAGTATATAGACATTTTTCTAAATATCCTAAAAGGTTAGGCAAATATGTACTATATGCACAACATAGGCTTTAGACATAACTAAAAGCATTTATACAACACTTTAAGCAGTTACTTTAACACTAATGTAAACTATAGCTAGTACTAGATAAACTAGATAATAATAACTTTTACATAATGCTAATAAAAAACTCTAATAAAAGTTTATATAAAGTTTTTAAAGTAATAATAAATAAGCTTATACTTATATAAAAGGCACTAAAAATAAAATTCTAAGAAAATGTTCTACTGCACACTACTATTATATAAGCCTATTAAGAATAACTAGAACTAGAACATGCTATGTTTACTATTAAGCTTTTATATAAAGCCTTATTTAGTAACTTATAGGCATTACTCTAAGTTACTATAGACTAAAGAGTAAACTAATACCTCTAGAAACTGCCTAATGTATACTACATAGACTGCTAATACAACTCTGCATAATAAGAGTCTACATAATAAGAAAAAAGCTTCCCTCTGCGTAGAAGAAGATAATATAGAAGATTTTTATTTAGGTTTAGGCTATAATCTAAAGACAACTATATATAGATAAAGAAGTGCTTTATCTACTATAAAAAAAGATGTTAGTTATTAAACTACTCTTATAATAACTATATATAAGTAAAAAACTAGTATATTACCTTATATAAAGATTTTTATAATAAGACTTTATTATATAAAGCTATTACTTTATATATTTAAAACTTTAAAGGTTACCTTAAGAAAAAAAATAATTTGCATAATGTAAAGAAAATAAAATAAAAGAGTAAAAATGCTAAGAAAGCTATTAACTACTTTACCTCTACTGCCTATTTACACTATGTAACAGAAAAGAACATCTATATTATTAAACCTAAAGAATATGCTAAGCAGTTTATTCTTAATAACTAATACTATATAGTATACTAAGGCAAACTATAAGACATAGGCGTAGTAAAAATCTCTACTATTAGTAAGTCTTAACTTAAGGTGTATATATAAAAGAACTTATGTATAAAAATTAATTAAACACTTAGCTAAATAGATATTAGCATTAAAAGCTAGACACTAAAAAGATTAATTAGTACTATATAAATCTAGAACCTAATTAGTCTAGTTACATACTATATTTTAAAGACTTTAACACTATTTTTACTATTACTAGTAAATGCTAACTAACTTAAGGCATACTTTTACAACATTTTAAATATTATTATACATAAAAACAAAACTACTATACTTATTATATAAAAATAAGAACACTTTTTTTTTAATATTAGTAAAAAAGAATTTATGTCTTTCTTTACTAAATTAGAACTTTACTGCTTTTACTACTAATTTAGACAATTCTATATAAAAAAACTCTAGAAAATGCTAACTAGCGCTAGCTACAACATTAATGCTGCAGTGCTAGAAGAGATTAAAAAGTTTTACTACTTTTACTAATTATATAACTAGGCTTTATAAAAATTTAAGTTTATAATTAAAGATAATACTTACTTTAACTATAAAGTTATTATTAATGTTATATAAATTAATAATAAAAATATTTTACATGTTATTAATATAAACATATTATTTTAGGCTACTACATTCTTAAAATCTATGTCTACACAAGATACCTAGGATGCACTATGCAAATGCTAGATTAACACTTATTAAAGACCTTTAGACTATATTATGTATAACCCTAGTACAAACTTTACTTTAGAGAATTTTTAAGCTTATGTAAAAATTATAAGAGCTATATATAAGCAGATGCCTATAAAAGCATATTAAGTAGTTAAAAAGGTTAAGTGTGCACACACACCTCTTTAATAAGTATTTAACATCCTAAAGACTAAGCTAGGTAACTATACAAATAATAAGGCTATTTTATAGATAGCAGTTAAGGCTTTAAACAACACAGCTAGCCTGCACAGTCTAGTACCTACGCTGCTAGTCTTTAAGGCATACTTAAAAATTAACCTAGACTTTTTACTATTACTAAATATTATTACATAAGCAAGTGCTGTATAAAAGGTAATAAAAATACTTTAAAAAGACTATGTAAAAGTAAACATTAATTATATAATTAACACTTATAATAGCTTTATAACACATAAAGTTCTTAACTTTTTCCTTAGCTTAAGAATTATAGCATAGAAAGAGAAGAAAAGCTAGACTAGCCTATATAAAATTAAGAGCATTAAAGAGAGAAATATTATTATTAAAAGAAAAAATAGCCTACTAAAGCTCTAATATACGCAAGTTAAACTGTACTATAAAGAAAAAAAGAAAGATAACCTACCTATAATAGATAACCTAGATAAACTAATCTCTATATAAAAAGATTCTTTAAAAAAACAAAAAGAAAATAGCTTTATAAAAATGTTATAAAGGTAAAACTAAAGCCTACTATAGACTAAGCCTCTTAGGATAGCAATGCCGCACTAGTGTAAAAAGAAGATATAAATACTAGAAAAAGTAAAAGGCAAAAGAAACCTGCATAAAGTCTAGACTAGGTATTTCTAACCTAGAAAAAGAAAGATAATTAGGCCTTATCTTTTAAGCTTTATATAGACAGTATAATTACTACACTTAGAGAACTATTTAAGAAATTAGACTGTATAAAAATAAACACTTTAATTACTAATAGCATTTTTAAGGTTATAGCGTATAACTTAATAAAGCATAAAGGTTAGACTTTTAACTTCTGCTTTATATAAGAAGTAAAAGGCAAAATAACCTAACTATATAAGAAATCCTGCCTAGTGTTTACTAGCTACTTAGATAAAAAAAAAAAATTCTTACTTAGTTACTAACTATCTAGAGAATAAGCTAGAGACTACTTTTAGCTATAAAAGTAAGCCTAAAAGCTATATATAAAATGCATTTTAAACTATATAATATTACATAAGTATACATCTAATTAATAAATAAGCTTATGCGCACACTATACACAAAGCTACTAAAGAAGATGCGCTAGAGCTTTTTACTAAATATAATACTCTAGGTTGTATAACTCTTATATAAAGCTACTAAATTAAGACTGTATTAGTTTAAAACATACTATAACTACTATAAAAAAAAGCTGTGTATGCATATCTCTTTATATAACTTTTACCTCTTAATTACTAATAAAAGAGAGCATACTTTTAGTATTACTAGCTTATAAATAAATAACACTTTAAGCATTATAACAAAGAATTTTACATAAAAAAAAAAAAACTATAAAAAGTAAAGTTTTATGTAAAAAGTAAAACTATTCTAGTAAAAAAGTAACTTATTAAGTTTAATAATAAAAAGATTAAACTTACACATAACATAGTAGTTTTTACTTAGAAAAGATAAGTAAACTACTTTTATATAATTAACTTAAAAGATAAAGATGCTGCATAATAATATATTAAGTAATATATAAAAAAGGTATATATTACATCTATATATTAACTAGATGCAGTATTTAACTTTTTTATTACTACATAAACTATAGACTTTTTATATAATAATATTAACACACTTAACACATAAATCTAATAGCAGATAAGTAATAGTAAGCATAGTCTTACCTTTTTACTATTATAACTTAATTATGTAAAGCTGTTTATCTTTATAAATAAATTATTTACTAATAATAAACACCTTAGCTTATAGCTAAGATTTTTAATTATATTAAGTAATAAGAACTATATAAAGTAAAGTAACTACTTTAAAATACTAGGCAATATTATACACTAGAATTCTACTAAGTGTAAAAGAGTAACTAAGAGTGTCCTTACTAGTAAACTATATAAAATAGTTAAAAAGTTTAATAATGTAATTACTTTTAGTATAACTTTATAGTAAATTATATAAACACTTAAACTACTACTAATTCTAGTAGTAATTTACAAAGATTTAAAGTTTCTATATAATTACTTTATTAAGCTAGGCACTACTAGTAAAAAGTAACTTATAATTAACATTATGTTACTCTATAAATTATATAAGAAAAAAGAAATTACTAAAATAAAGTAAATTAATAGTAAAAATAACTTAGTAAATGCATATATAAAAAACACTAAATTAGGCTTTTTAATTATTAGTCCTAACTAACTGCCTCTCTGTCTAGATAGAAGCATTTGTAGACTAGCTAAATCCTGTGCGTAAAGATGCCTTAGACAAACTAGACTAACAACGCCTTTATATAAAGCCTATTTTTCTTTATTTTATTTTTTTTATATTATACGCACTTATCTTTTTTATTATAAAGATCTGTTACTGCTAGCACTGTATAAAAAAAAGAGCTAGAGAATTATACAGCAGAGCTTAGAAAGTAAAGAATAAAGAAGAGAAAAGCTATTTATATAGTATAACTAGCCTATCCTAACGCACAGCATTATTAGAGGCAAGTTCTAACAAATAGGGTAGAGTAAAGGCAGAACATAATTAGATAGACCTATATAAATAAAAGAGAGGTAACGCGTACAGAAGGCAACTTTTTAGATAAAAAGAAAAGTTACTAGTATCTATACATAGCAGCAGTGTTATAATCTAGATATAAGCAATTACGCATAAGCAGGACTACATATCTATGTTATATAATGCTTATGCGCAAACCTTTATGCGCAAACATCTAGATATTTTTTTTTTCTCTGTATAGAGGAAAGATAAGAGCAATAGAACTAGAAACATGTTGCCCTTACCTTACCTACCTTGTACGCTGTGCACACTGTACACCACTCTTACTCTTGCTACTTAAGTGCTTATACTATAAGCAGCTAGCTGTTAGAGCCTATTTAACAATAGAGGTCTTTTACTTAACTTTTTTAAATAAGAGTAACTTTATTCTATGTAAGTGTCAGATTTGCGCACCTACTGTCAAGACAGGAGGAACGCTGGACGAAAGCTGCTACATAGTACGAGCAATAAGCTCGAACACTATGTTGCTGCAAATTGCAGCATGTTGCAGCTGGTCGCGCATAGGGCTAGTGCGCGAGGGACTCGGACCGGAAAAACAAAGCCGAGAAACACGAGCAGCGCAGACAAAAAGGAAAAAGGATCAATTAATTAAATACAATAAATCATCATCCTATACATCATATCCAAACCTATTATTCATCTTAGGAAGCCTAGAAACAGTGCTTTAATCTAATAATAAGCTAGATCTTCCCTCTATTAAATTTAATAGGCTAGTTTTTAGATAGTATAGTTTTACTTTTTGTGTAAAGGTTTACTTTTTACAGTTTCTTCTTCTCTCTCTATGCAAAGTTCTTTATTATAATGCTTAAAGTATTATCTATCTATAAGCTAGTTATACTAAAGGTGTGCTTTTCTTTATTTATAATTAAGAAGCAGGGGTTGTATAAAAAGATGTGCATGTGTAGCTTTTCTTTGTAGTAGTTATAGTATGTTTTAAACTAATATAGGCCTAATTCTACAGCTCTATATAAGAGTTGTACAACCTAGAAGATTGTATTTAGTAGAAAGTTCTAGCGCATATTCTTTAGTAGCTTTGTGTACAGTGTGCGTAGAAGCTTATCTGTTAATTAGATGTATGCTTATGTAATATTATGTAGTTTAAAATGCATTCTGTAAAGTTGCCTACTAAAAGTTATTAGCTAACTAGCAATCTAAGCTCTGCAGGGGTATAGTTAACTTATTTAGGAAGCACGTTACTTAGTTAATTGTTAACTAAATTTCAAGATTTTTATTTCTATACAAAGCTTATATACAGGCCTGTCTTTTAGTGCTGTGTTTAGTTAATAGTAAGTTAATCTGCCTTTATTTTAAATAACTTTCTTTATGCGCTTTAACTAACTAAGAATAACTTACCTAACAGGTTTGCCGGCCACTTTTGCTAAGCCCCTACTAAAACTACTCTATTCTAGCGCAAAACAGCCTACTTTAGCCCTATATAAAGTAATACAACATAAGATATTATTTAAAGTCTACTTCTACTACTTACTTACATGTACACAAGTTATGCCTAGTCTAATTACACTGCTTATATTGCCTTTAACTTAGCTTACCTTTTTTAGCGCGCACCTGCGTCTTTAGCTTCTTTCTATTACTACGTGCTCTAAACTCTTTTAGAGTAGTTAGACAAGCTCTATCCTTAACTATTAAAGTCTTTTCTGCCTAAATTTGCTTTCTTTTATATAATCTACATTATATAGTAGCCTTATTTACTTCTTAAAGCTTTATAATCTCTTTTTACACTAACACTAGCTTATGCGCAATAATTACTGCCCCTTTTAAGACCTTTTTAAAGGCCTTTACTATAGACATTAGTAAGCTATCTACATGCCTTTTAATTTTTACTTTGATAAGCATTAATTATAACTTATATTTAAAAGTATTACTTAAAGTTTACAACTACTAGGGCTTATTATTAATAAGTAGTAGTAGTAATAGAGTACACAACTAGATATTAAGGGCTATTTTAACTTATTTTAGGTTAAATAAAACTAAACAAGCGCTTTAAAACCTTTTTTAGATACTACTAAAAGTAATTACTGCATTATAAGCGCATATAAAGCATAGTAGGAACTTAAGTTTTATAATATAAGTAATCTAGTTATACATAAGGTCTTTAGCTTAGCACTTATACACTTTCTTTAAAAGGGCAAAACAACCTATATTAAAAGGCTGTAAAAGGTGTAATAAGTGTAAAAGCATATAAATAGTAATAATTTTATTTTTTTATAGTACTACTAGAAATTAAGCAAGTTATAGCTCTTATAGCTATTAATAATAAAAAGCTAATAAGCGCTTATAACTTTTTTCTTTATATGCTTATTTAAGTGCTTTAACTACTATAGCCTAAGCTTATTTATTATCTAGCTGTTTGTAGAGACTGTAATAACCTAGTTCTAAAGTAGATTCTTCTTTTTATACTAGGCAAAGAGGTAATAGCAGCCCTTAAAAATAATAAAAAGCAAAATAGCCTACTCTATTATATTAATGCTTTAGATAACTATTATTTACTCTTTATTACTTTCCTATATTACTTTTAGCTGTTTTTATCTCTTTAAAGCTATAATAACTACTTTAGTTAATATCTAGCCTATTATAAAGCTTAACTTATTAAAGTTATATGTGTCTTTATTTTAAATACTATACTTAGCTTTTATATTAGCTACTAGGTAAAACTAGCTTTAGATAACCTCTAGATTCTTATAAAGTGCTCTTTTATAATTATACTTATAATTAAACTTTATTATAAACTTAGAGCAGTGCTTAACTTATATACTAGGCTAGTTTAAGCTAACTTAGCCTAGATTACGCTCTATGCGTAAGGAATTAGCTATATTAGCTATAGCTATAAGCTTAAAAAGAAATCTGTGTGTAATAAGCTTAAGTATATACTTAATAACTACCTTCTTTTTAAGCTTAGTTAAATTCCTTAATTTAGGCTAGCATTTTACTTGTAAAGGCTGTCTAGCGCGTTAATTACTTAGTGTTGTGTAAAGGATATTATAGATAGCTACAGCGCGTTATAAAAAAAGTTTTAAGTCTTATTTAAAAGCTTAAAAAGTAAGCTATATTTAACATTCTTTAGAAGATTTAATCTAGTGTTGTTGTTAAGGCATTATGTAGATAGGTAGAGTGTGGTGGGGGCTTAGCAAAAGTGGCTAGCCAACCTGTGTGGCCGGCCAACCTGTTAGGTACGTTACACTTCCTATAATTAGCTAGTGTAATTTTTGCCTACTCCTCTTTAAGGATATCTACTATCTGCTTGCAAGTAGTAATATATTCTTGTTGCTTTAAGATGCAGAGCTTTATAATCTGCTAAAGGTTCTTAATTAGGTTTAAATTAGGACTTTGTAGAGGCTAATCTATCTATATTATGCCATAGTTGTCTATATACTTTTAGGTAGCCTTTGCTGTGTAAATAGGTGCTCTATCTTGCATCTATATGCTAATACCGCGTTCCTCTGTAAGCTGCTGATAAAATAGGATACTAACATTGTTTGCAGTTACGGAGCTCTCCATGCGCTAGCCACCAACACTCCTTTTTTGGCGTGCTGCTGCCTAGCAATGCCACCTGCTGCAGCCTAGAGCTATTGGTGGCCTTAAGTCACATGATGGGTTCATCTAGTACTATATAAACCTGTAGTTGCCCTCCTTTAGCAATACAATCCAGTTCCTCATGTCTTTGGTGCTCCACATAGCTTCACAAACATTGTATAGAATCTAGCAGTATTTGCTAGCATTATTGCGCTTGCCTTCCTTATTAATAAACAGCTCTAATTTAAAATTAAAAGAGATTACACTAAATACAGAGACTATAGTCCTTCTAGACTTAAAGGTAGGCTTTAGGTACTAACTCTTATATGCTTTTCTATGCTGCTAATGTACATATTAAGGTGTAGTGTCTAATCTAACTTTAAATGTTGCTTTATTATAAAAAGCTACACAAGATATGTCTTTTACCTTGTTATATTAATAGGTTTAAGTAAATTAGAGTTGCTTTTCTTTGTGTATAGCTAACAACTAAGGCTTGCAACGTAGGCAGAAGGCGTAGTACTTATGTTTTATAAGGTATCTTCTTACAGTACTAGTATAAATGTAGCAGTAGGTCTTTAATAGTGTTGTAATAGTTTAGAGCGTAGTAAAGAGATTATTTACTGCCTAGCAAATTAAATGCCTCTTAGCGCGTTTATTAAGCGTTAGAGGTTAGCCTGTATGCAGAGCTTTTGTATAGGTAGGCAGGGGCTGCTTGCTCAGCCAGCGGATGTTGTATGTAACTGTTGACTTAGGAATGCTAAGATAACGTAAGATTTTGCTAGCGCTTACGCTATAGAGGTGGAATTGCTATCTTATATTAACAGAGGATTTAGATAGCTCTTTGCAACAGGTTTTATTTACTTTTGTAACTATTAAAAAAGGTGGTAATTTAATTAAGTTACCTTTAATTAAAATCTAACTATTGTGGGGTAGCCTAGACCTCTTACTAGAGTGGCTAATAACTTTTAGTAGGCGACTGTACATAGCTCTTAGGCTTACTTCTATAGCTAGAAGTAGTCTTTAGCTTATCCTCTAGATAGTTAGTAATTAGGTAAGAATTTCTTTTTTTTTCTTTATCTAAGTAGCTAGTAAACACTAGGCAGGATTTTTTATATAGTTAGGTTGTTTTGCCTTTTACTTTTTATATAAGGCAGAGGTTAAAAAATTAAACCTTTATGCTTTATTAAGTTGTATGCTATAATCTTAAAAGTGCTATTAGTAATTAGAGTGTTTATCTTTATGCACTCTAATTCTTTAAATAGTTTTCTAGGTGTAGTAATTACACTGTCTGTATAAAGCTTAATAGATAAGGCCTAAGTATTCTTTTTCTTCTAGGTTAGAAATACTTAGTCTAGACTTTACGTAGGTTTCCTTTGCCTTTTACTTCTTCTAGTATCTATATCTTCCCTTTGCACTAGTGCAGCATTGCTATTCTAAGGGGCTTAGTTTATAGTAGGCTCTAGTTCTGCCTCTGCAGCATTTTTGTAAGGTTGTTCTCTTTTCCTCTTTTATAAGAGATCTTTTTATATAGAGGTTAGTTTACCTAGGTCTTTTGTTGCAGGTAGGTTGTCTTTCTCTTTTTCCTTATAGTACAGTTTAACCTGTGTATATTAGAGCTTTAGTAGGCTATTTTCTTTTAATAATAATAGCTTTCTCTTTAATGCTTTTAATTTTATATAAGCTAGTCTAGCCTTTTTTCTTCTTTTATGCTATAATTTTTAAGCTAAGAGAGAAGTTACAAACTTTATCTGTTATAAAGCTATTATAAGTGTTAATTATATAATTAATGTTTACTTTTACATAGTCTTTTTAAAGTATTTTTATTACCTTTTACATAGCACTTGCTTATGTAATAATATTTAGTAATAGTAAAAAGTCTAAGTTAATTCTTAGGTATGCTCTAAAGACTAGCAGTGTAGGTACTAGACTGTGCAGACTAGCAGTATTATTTAAAGCCTTAACTGCTATCTGTAGAATAGCCTTATCCTCTGTACAGTTACCTAGCTTAGTCTTTAGAATGTTAAACACTTATTAGAGAGGTGTATGCACACGCTTAACTTTTCTAACTACCTAATATACTTCTATAGGCATTTGCCTACATGTAGCTCTTATAATTTTTACATAAGCTTAAAAATCCTCTAAAGTAAAGTTTATACTAGAGTTGTGCACAATGTAGTCTAGGGGTCCCTAATAAGTGTTAATCTAGCATTTGCATAGTGCATCCTAGGTATCTTGTGTAGACATAGATTTTAGAAATACAGTAGCCTAAAATAATGTATCTACATTAATAACATGTAAAACATTTTTATAATTAATTTATATAACATTAATAACAAGTTTATAGTTAAAGTAGGTGTTATTTTTAATTATAAACTTAAATCTTTATAAGGCCTAGTTATATAATTAGTAGAAGTAGTAGAACTTCTTAATCTCTTCTAACACTGCAGCATTAATGTTGTAGCTAGCGCTAGTTATCATCTTCTAAAGTCTTTTTGTACAGGGGTGTCTAAATTAGTAGTAAAGGCAGTAAAGTGTTAATTTAGTAAAAAAGAACATAAATTTTTCTTTACTAACATTAAAAAAAAAGGTTCTTATTTTTATATAATAAGAACAGTAGTTTTATTCTTATGTATAATAACATTTAAAATGTTGTTAAAGTATGCCTTAAGTTAGTTAGCATTAGCTAGTAATAGTAGAAATAGTGTTAAAGTTTCTAAAATATAGTATATAACTAAACTAATTAAGTTTTAGATTTATATAGTACTAATTAATCTCTTTAGTCTCTACTCTTTAAAGCTAATATCTGTTTAGCCAAGTGTTTAATTAATTTTTATATATAAGTTCTTTTATATGTACAACTTAACTTAAGACTTGCTAATAGTAGAGATTTTTACTACACCTATATCTTACAGTTTGCCTTAGTATACTATATAGTATTAGTTGTTAAGAGTAAACTGCTTAGCATACTTCTTAGGTTTAATGCTGTAGATGTCCTCTTCTGTTGCATAGTGTAGGTAAGTAGTAAAAGTAAAGTTGTTAATACCTTTGTTAGCATTTTTACTCTTTTATTTTATTTTTTTTTATTATGCAAATTATTTTTTTTAGAGTAACCTTTAAAGTTTTAGATGTATAAAGTAATAGCTTTATATAATAAGGTTTTATTATAAAAATCTTTATATAAGGTAACATACTACTTCTTTACTTATATATTGTGACGGCTGCTGCGAGCAGAGCTAGCTGCAGGTCACAGGACTACGAGGCGGCCTTGCGAGGCGCTAGCCTATAGAGGCCTAGCGCCTCCACAGTCACCTCCTTACGCCTGCGCGCCTTGTATCTACCTTTCTTCTCCATCCTAGTGTAGCTAAAATAGAGCCAACATACTCTATTAATACTCTAAAATGCAAGAGCCTAAGCCTGTCCCTACATTACACTAGAATCTATCACCTTACTTAGCTAGTAATAGTAACATAATATCTAGTTAAACTAATTAATCTACCTACATGTGCAACTTAATAATAACTAACACCTTAAGCACCTATAGCATAACTACACTATGTTGTTAGTTTGTCTTAGAAGTACAGTTGCTTACTATAGCAGTTCTAATACTACTAAGTAAGGCTTAAAGAGAGTTAATAGACAATAGTTTAACGAAAGCACACTACAGCTAGCTAGAAAAGCTAATTAGTCTGCTGCTTTTACTTAATAAATAAGCGCTTAAAGAGTACTAGATCTATAAGCCCTACATAGGCTAGACAGAAGGTTAATAATGCATACATTGCTTATATAAAGAGAGCTATAAAAGGTCTGCCTTTTATAAGAAAAGAAACTACTACTTTACTAACTACGAAAAGTACTACCTACTTATAACTTTTTCTAGTAAAAGAACTAACTACAGCTGCCACACTTACAGTATATAGATGTCACGATTATGCACGAGTAAGGTTATAGAGCTTCGCGGAGGTCTAGTTTAATTACTACGTAAGGTATTATAGTAGGTACAAGATGTTGTGTAAGGAATAGGAAGGTTTAGAAGAAAATTAGTAATTAAATACTTAGCTTAGAAGTCTAAGCGCTTTAAGTATAAATTAAGCCTGTTTTAGGTTTAGTTAGTGTTAAGGCAGTTTATGCTTAAGTTTATATCTATGTTATGTTGTATTTATGTTAGACATGCACTAATAATACTCTAGTACACGTCTAATACAGTTATGTCTAGAATCTAGAGAGGATACTGTAACAGTACCCCCCCCCTTATTAAGAAGGGAATCCTTTACATTAGTAGTTCTAGCATTAAGTTGTCTTTATTAGGGTATAGGTTTAGTTTAGATAAGTATTAGGTGTAAAATTAAGTTACTGTAGAGTTCTTTTATAGAGCTTTTATAGGTTCCTATAACAGTTTATTATATCTAGTCTATTTTATAAAGTATTTATAGATATGTTTTTTCTTATTAAACTAAATCTATTTAATGTCTTTTATAATGTATTTTAGTTTATTATTTATAATAATAAGTTTAGGTAGCAAGTTTAGCTATCTAGGTAGATAGTTAGATTTAGAGGCTGCTTAGCGCAGCAATAATACGTGGAACACAGGGTGTATCTTTATGCTGTTAGGTAGAATTAATTAGTAAGCATGTAATAAAACTATATAAGCTACTATAAAGAGGCTAAGGTTTTTCTAATTAAGTTTTTTTAATTATTAGTTTATTTAGATATTTCTAGCGTCTAGCTAAACCTTCTTGCTAGCTACATACATAGGGGCAGAGGTTTAGAATTAGTTTATGTACTCTTGTTAAAAAGCTTAAGCCTATATAAGCTCTTTATAAACATATTTAGATATATTTTAGATTTTATTAATAAGTCTATTTATATCTATTACTTGTACAAATTAATAAGTTAGTTAAAGGGTATTTATAAGTAGTTTAAATCTTATTTAGGGGTAGTATTTATAGTTTACTAAGAATAAAGATACTTATGTTAATTTAAATATTATGTTATTAGCTTTAAACTATGCTATAGCTAACTATTTTACCTAGTTGTCCTACTAGTAGTTTGTGTACACTTATAGGACTTATTTTATTACAGTGTTTACATTCTTAGTCTAGCTGTTAGTCTCTAGGTAAAAAGCTGTAGATAAATAGAGGACAATTTAAAGCTGTTTATAGAGTTTGTCCTAGAAGGCTAAGACAAACTGCGTACCTCTATTTAATATAATTATGTTAGGCAGGCTATAGTAAACCTATACATATTAGTAGAATAACTAGGCTATATTAGGGGCAGTTATAAAGAAACATAGTATTAAGTGTTAATACTTAGTTAAGTAATTAATAACTACTATAATATTTATGTACTTTTTAGATAAAAGTAAGTTTATAATAAAATTAATTAATATGTCTTTCTAAGCTTATTTAGAGATTAGAAGTAGTTTAAGCAGGCTATTATACCTTTCTTAAAAGGCCTTTACTTTACAGCAAGTATAGCAACATAATATGTATTAGCGTATAGTATAGAACATGCAGGGCTAGTAGTACTCTCTCTATAGTAGGTTAAGAGTCTTTCCTCTGCCTAGGTGTCCTCTAACAGGCAAGTTATGTATAATTTAAAGTAGTTTAATTCTTAGTTTATTAAAATTAGAAATTATAAGTTAGTTATAGTAATATAGCTTACTATTTTAGTTTTTATAGTTAGCTAGTGTTACCTTCTTTAACTAACTAGCGCTGTTTTAAAGCAGGTTTAAAGTTTCTTAAATAAATTTATTATTTAGATACTTATTAGTAATAATTTAATTAATTATTTAATTTATTTTATTTAAGTTAAGGTTTAAAAATAGCTTAAGTTAAAGTAAAGTTTAGTGTTAAGCCTTTTACACTTCTTTCTAAGCAAGGACATTTTAGGATTGCCTTATAAAGGCATCTAGTTTCCCTCTGTCTTAACTAGGATAATAAGTAATCTTAAAATTAAAATAAGATAAGTATTTAGACTAATAAGCTTATTAGTAGCTAAGTTATTTTATAGTTATAAAGTACTATAAGTTCTTATAGTTAGATAGAACTTGTATTAGATGCGCTGCACTTTCTAGTTTAGGTTGCTATTATTTAAAGCAGTGTACTATAGCAAGTAATTTTTTATTATAGATTTTATAATTACCTTCTACAGGACTTATTCTTTTTAAGAAGTATATAATAGGCCTAATAGTCCTGTCTAGCTTAGTCTAGGAGAGAACTCCTGCTACTACGTAGTCTAAGGTATTAGCTTCTATAAGTATTAGTAGTTTAGAGTTAAAGTAGTAGAGTATTAAAGCTTTAGTAAAAGCTTTCTTTAGCTAGTTAAAAAACTATTAGTAATTTAAGTTAAAGTTAAATTAAACCTTTTTTTTAGTAAGTATAATTATAAGGCTTACTAGCTATAAAAAGTTATTAATAAATTATTAGTAAAAGTTAGTAAATCTTATAAAGGCTTAAACATTTTTTATGTCTTTTAAGTATTACTAATCTAGCATAGTCTAAACCTTAATAGGGTCTATTTAAATGCTATCTATAGAGATTACATATTTTAAATATGTAACCTTTAATTAGTAGAACTTACATTTGTTTATGTTAAGTTACAGACCTGCTTCTTTTATAGCCTTTAGCACTAAGCGTACATGCTGTTTATGCTCTAAAAGGCTATTACTATAGATTAGAATATTATTAATATACACAGTGTAGAACACATTTAGGTAGGGTTAGAGTAAGTTATTTACAAAATGTTAAAAAGTACTAGGCGCGTTAGCTAAGCTAAAAGGCATTACTAAGTACTTAAATAGTCTATATTAGGTCTAAAATGCTATTAGCTACTTATTACTCTTTACTATCTTTAGCTTATTAAAGGCAGTAATAATATCTAACTTTATAAAATACTTTGCTTTACTTAGTTAGCTTAAGGTTTTTTATAAAAGAGAAATTAAGTATTAGTTTTTAATAGTAACAGCATTTAGTTCTTAGTAGTTAACATAGAATTAAAGCCTACTTCTAAGTTTCTTTATAAATAGTATAAGTAACACTACTAGTAAAAAGCTAGCTTAAATAAACTTTTTTTTTAAGTTCTTATTAAAGTATTTTTAAAGCACTTTTAATTTATTTAGTAACATTTTATATAGTAGCCTATAACTAGGTTGTTTACTAGGCTTAAAAGTTATCTAGTAATTATATAAATATTATATTAGAAGCTTATTAGACTTATCTTAAAAAAAGACATATAACAAGTTATAGTAGTCTTAAAGGACTATTATCTTTAGGTTAGTATGTTTTTAAAGAGCTAAAGCTTAGTCTATATTAGAAATTATAACTGTGTAGATTTTATAATTTAGTTATTAAGCTAGAGTTATAAATAAGGCAGGTTTTATGTAGCAGATGTCTATCTGCTGTTTAAGTTCTAGTTTATGTTTAAATTAAGTAAGTAAAGGTTTTTTAAAGGCTTCTTTTTCTTTAGGTTTAAGTAGTTATTAAATTATTTTATATAGCTTATCTTAGTAAAAGGCCTAGCTTATTAGCCTTACTTAAGTAGTTTTTCTCTAGGTTATTAAAAAGTAAGTCTAAAAATCTTCTATATTAAGTGCTATTTAAGTGTTATTTAGGTGTAAGCATAAGTATATATCTTAGCATTAAAAAGAGTTAAAGTTTAAAACTTACTTAGTAATTAAAAGCAACCTTATGCTAATACAGCTATAGTTGTTCTAGAATTAGGTTATAATGTTCTATGTTTATTATATAGAGTTTAATCTGCTTTTTATAGTGTTAGTAAGTAATTATAATAGTTATAGTACAGAAGATAAAACTTTTTTTAAGTTATTTTCTATTAAATCTAGTTAGGTAAATTATTTAGGTAAGTAGTGTTAATTAAAGATTTAGTTTACACACTAGTTCTTTATTAATATAACTTATACTGTTTACTTCTAAGTTAATAAAAGCTTATATTAAAGCTAATATAGTTTTTTATTATAAATATATAAAAATATTAACTTAGTACTTTTAGTTATTAGTAGGGGACTTAGCTTATAAGTTAGCAAAGATTTAGTGTTAAATTAGTCCTAGAGGGCAACTTAGCCCTAGAACAAGCCTTTTTACAGGCTTCTACTGCTATAGCTGCAGCTACGTTAAGAGTAGCAAAAAAGATTAGAGCTTAAATATAAGTTAAAGCCCTTATAAAAACAAGATTAAAATAGTAAAGATTTTTAATAAGTACTAGCAGCACTACTTGTGTAGACTTAAAAAAGAGAAATAAAGTAGTTTTAAAAAATATAACTATGCTTACTACACTTAAAACATTAACTTTTTTTTTTTATAATCTTTATACTTTCTAGAACTAACTAAAGCATAATTTAAATTAATTTTTATTATATTAGAGTTTTTATTTATAACTGCGCTAGTTTAGGGGCGTATTAGAGCTTATATAAGGAGGAACCTTATGTTATTATTGTAGGTAGCAATTAGGTTTACATACGCGTTAAGGTTATTTAAAAGAGGTTCTTCTACTATAGCGTGTTACAGTTTAGTTAAAAGAGAGTTATATAAGGCTATAATTAGACCTATTTTATTTAGGCCTATATTAAATGCAAGTTAGCAGAACTTAGTAAAGTGTAAAGTAAAGCTTTTTTTTTTATTATAAGGTGTTTAGGTAACTTAGGGCTATTAACTTTTTATTTAAGTCTTTATAAATTACTTATAAAAACACTATAAATTAATCTAAGTTAATAATATCTTTATTTATTAGTAAGTTAATTAAGGCTGTTATATTATAGTTAAGTTAAAAGTAAGTATATAGTAACTAAAAGTGTTTAAAGAAAAATTAGTTTATATTTCTTTAAAGTTTGTATTAAAGCTTATGTAAAAAAAAAGGTAGGTCTTTTTATTTTCTATTAAATAGCAGGGGATTAAAAAGTTAGTTAGATTTTATTACTAAGTTAAAAAAGTTACAAGTTATAGGCAGCATTAGGCAGAAAAGAGTTAAGCTATCTCTAAACTTTTAGGTAAGCTTTAAGGCTAGTAAGTTTTTAGTTTTTACTACTATAATAAAAGTTAAGGCAGAAATAGACTACTTAATAATATAAAGCTGTTTTTTAAAGTCTTTTTAAAAAGCTTTAAAGCTTATAATATAGCAGCTTTTTTATAAAGTAAGCGCTTTTTAAAAGGCTTTTTAGCTTACTTTAATAGCTAAGAGTTATGTAAGTACTAAGCTTATTAAATTAAATTTAAAGGCTATTCTTAGCTAAAGTTTTAACATAATGTAATGTTATAATTATGCATAAGTAAGGTTATAGAGCTTTATAGAGGTCTAGTTTAATTACTACATAAGGTATTATAGTAGGTACAAGACATTATGTAAGAAATAAAAAAGTTTAAAAAGAAATTAGTAATTAAATACTTAGCTTAAAAGTCTAAGCGCTTTAGGTATAAATTAAGCCTATTTTAGGTTTAGTTAGTGTTAAGGCAGTTTATGCTTAAGTTTATGTCTGTGTTGTGTTGTGTTTATGTCAGACGTGCACTAATAATACTCTAGTACGCGTCTAATACGGTTATGTCTAGGATCCGGGGAGGATACCGTGACAATAGATTAGGGATAATAGCGCTAAAATACCTCTTTATTGCGTTAACGCTAGAGAAGGCTACACTAAGTAATACTTATAATCTGCTAAAAACTTTCACCTATTAAAAAAGCAACATTTAGGGCTATAACTTTATTATAAACAAAATTATAACTAAAACACTTTTATTAAACTAGTAAGGCTATAGTAAGCTATTAAAAAGGTTTTCTACTACTCTAGTTACTAATATTTAATAGTAATAGCTAGCTTAAGGCTATGTTAGAAGCTATTATTAAGTTTTTTTAAAATAACTTATTAGTTATTAATATAAAATTAGCTAATTAGCTACTTCTATACTGTGTAAAGCAGCAGCAGTTACACATGTACTGCTAGTTTACTACTAATGCTCTAGCTAAAAGCAAGAAGCTACACTAGGCTCTTACACAGAAATGTTAAAAAGTAGAAGCAGCCTAAAACAAGATACATGCTTTTAAAGCTTATGCTTTTAAAAAGACACTTAATACTTAATATTATATAACACGCTTCTAGATCTTACTATTAACGCTACACTAAAACAGCTTTCTCCCTGCTAGCTTTTCTAGCTCTAAGCTAGGCAATTCTAACAACTTACACCTGCCCTAGCTGTTACTATTTAGGCTTACTGCTTACCTAGGTGCCTAAGCTACTAGCTAGCGCTTTATTAAGGTTTCTAACTTTTTCTTACTTTTAGATAGTAAGACTACTACAACATTTAATTACTAAAAAACACATATAGAAAATAAGCTATAGTTAAATAGTAACTAGTTTATTAGTAATAACTAGTAGAACACATAAGAATGTATTACAGCCTACATAACTACTTGCATAGAGAACCCTGCTAGAGACTAGCTTAAGACGCGAATTAGTGTACTTTATAATAGTAGTAAAGCTATTAATAGTAAATTTCTTATAAATACTTTAAAGCAAGCTTTTAGTAACTTGCATAAAAAAGAATACTTGCTAGGCCTTTAGTTAGCTATGTCTACACTCTACTGCTAAGTTTACTACCTTTTAGGCTAAGTTTTTCTGCCTAGCTTCACAGCATAAGCTGCTAGCAAAGTAATAAGTAAAAAGATTTTATAAAAAGTTTACTAATTAACTTTATATAAATATAAGCTATAATGTCTGCTGTTTTAAAAGCAACTATAATAAATTTATTAGTATTACTTATAATTTTGCTTATAAAGTAGCTATTACTAATAACTAAGCTGCAGCGCGTGCTAAGCGTAAGAAGGCTACTACTATACTTATTAAGTCTTGCAAGCACGCGTTTTTATCTATGCTACTGCCTTGCCCTAGCACTATTACTTTAACGCTAGTAGACTAGCTAACCTGCTTTTATTACTATAAAGTTAGTTACTTTACTTTTAACTTGTCACGGTATCCTCCCCAGATCCCAGACATAACTGTATTAGACGTGTACTAGAGTATTATTAGTGCACGTCTAACATAAACACAACATAACATAGACATAAACTTAAGCATAAACTACCTTAACACTAACTAAACCTAAAACAGGCTTAATTTATACTTAAAGCGCTTAGACTTCTAAGCTAAGTATTTAATTACTAATTTTCTTCTAAACTTTCTTATTTCTTACATAATGTCTTGTACTTACTATAATACCTTACATAGTAATTAAACTAGACTTTTGTAAAGCTCTATAACCTTACTTATGCATAATTATAACATTATGTTATGTTAAAACTTTAGCTAAAAATAGCCTCTAAATCTAATTTAATAAGCTTAGTACTTGCATAACTCTAAGCTATTAAAGTAAGCTAAAAAGCCTTTTAAAAAGCGCTTACTTTATAAAAAAGCTACTATGTTATAAGCTTTAAAGCTTTTTAAAAAAACTTTAAAAAATAGCTTTATATTATTAAGTAGTCTATTTCTGCTTTAACTTCTATTATAGTAGTAGAAACTAAGAACTTACTAGCCTTAAAGCTTACCTAGAAGTCTAGAGATAGCTTAACTCTTTTCTACCTAACACTGCCTATAACCTGTAACTTTTCTAACTTAGTAATAAAATCTAACTAACTCCTTAATCCCCTACTATTTAACAAAAAATAAAAAGACCTACTTTTTTTCCTACATAAGCTCTAATATAAACTTAAAGAAAATGTAGACTAATTCCCTTTTAAACACTTTTAGTTATTATATGCCTACTTTTAACTTAACTATAATATAACAGCCTTAATTAACTTACTAATAGATAAGAATATTATTAACCTAGATTAATTTATAGCGTTCTTATAAGTAACTTATAAAAACTTAAATAAAAAGTTAACAGCTCTAAGTTGCCTAAACACTTTATAATAAAAAAAAAAAGCTTTACTTTACACTTTACTAAGTTCTACTAACTTACATCTAATATAGGCTTAAATAAAATAGGTCTAATTATAGCCTTATATAACTCCCTCTTAACTAAACTGTAACACGCTATAGTAGAAGAACCCCTCCTAAACAACCTTAACGCGTATGCAAACCTAATTGTTACCTATAATAATAACATAAGGTTCCTCCCTGTATAAGCCCTAATACGCCCCTAAACTAGCGCAGTTACAAATAAGAACCCTAATATAATAAAAATTAATTTAAATTATGCTTTAGTTAGTTCTAAAAAGTGTAAAGATTATAAAAAAAAAAGTTAATAGTTTAAGTATAGTAAGCATAGTTATATTTTCTAAAACTACTTTATTCTTCTTTTTTAAGTCTATGTAAGTAGCGCTACTAGTACTTATTAAAAATTTTTACTATTTTAATCTTATTTTTATAAAGGCTCTAACTTATATTTAAGCCTTAATCTCTTTTACTACTCTTAATGTAGCTGCAGCTATAGCAGTAGAAGCCTGCAAAAAGGCTTGTCTTAGGGCTAAGTTGCCTCTTAGGACTAATTTAACACTAGATCTTTACTAACTTATAGGCTAAGTCCCCTACTAACAACTAAAAGTACTAAGTTAATATTCTTATATATTTATAATAAAGAACTATATTAGCCTTAATATAGGCTTTTATTAACTTAGAAGTAAATAGCATAGGTTACATTAATAAAAAACTAGTGTATAAACTAAATCTTTAATTAACACTACTTACTTAAATAATTTACTTAACTAGATTTAATAGAAAATAACTTAAAAAAGGTTCTATTTTCTGTACTATAACTATTATAATTACCTACTAACACTATAAAAAGTAGATTAAACTCTATGTAATAAACATAAAATGTTATAACCTAATTCTAGAATAACTATAGCTATATTAGTATAAGGTTGCCTTTAATTACTAAAAGTAAGTTTTAAACTTTAACTCTTTTTAATGCTAAAACATATGCTTATACTTACACCTAAATAACACCTAAATAGCACTTAATATAGAAAATTTTTAGACTTACTCTCTAATAACCTAGAAAAGAACTACCTAAGTAAGGCTAATAAGCTAGGCCTTTTACTAAAATAAGCTATATAAAATAATTTAATAACTACTTAAACTTAAAAAAAAAAAGCCTTTAAAAAACTTTTACTTACCTAATTTAAACATAAACTAGGACTTAAACAGCAGATAGACATCTGCTACATAGGACCTGCCCTATTTATAACCCTAGCTTAATAACTAGATTATAAAATCTACGCAGTTATAATTTCTAATATAGACTAAGCTTTAGCTCTCTAAAAACACACTAACCTAAGGATAATAGTCCTTTAAGACTACTATAACCTATTATATGTCTTTTTTTAAGACAAGTTTAA